>NW_027513806.1:0-133778 GCF_048772815.1 Callospermophilus lateralis | reverse complement strand
ACATTCAAGTAATGATCAGTACACCATTCTCACTTGGATGCCCAAGTTTTGTTCTTCTAGGTTGAAGCATTCGTTTGCAGGAACAGTTTGAATTTTTAGGTTTCACTCTGTTTTCTCCTATATTGACAGATGCAGTTAGAACTTTAAATCAAACACGGTTTGTGCTAGCTACTTGAAACATGACACAATAAAGTAGTTCTACGTTCTATCCCTAAGGTTTGTTTCCTCTTGATGTAGCCTTAAGCAGAGACTGGCGAATAACACATTCAATGAAAGGCGTTGTTAGGCTGCCAAAAAACTACAGTCTCCTGAAATCTCATCATATATTTTTTCTTCCGACCTTCATGATACTTTCAAGTAATGAGCAGTGCACCAATTAAAATTGGATGCCCAAGTTTCGTTCTCCTAGGTTGAAGCATTCGTTTGCAGGAACAGTTTGAATTTTTAGGTTTCACTCTGTTTTGTCCTATATTGACAGATGCAGGTCGAACTCTATAATCAAACACGGTTTGTGCTAGCTTCTTGAATCGTGACAAAATACTGTAGTTCTACGTTCTATCTCTAAGGTTTGTTTCCTCTTCATGTAGCCTAATGCAGGGACTGGCGAATAACACTTTTATTGAAAGGGGTTGCCAAACTTCCAAAAAACTAGAGTCTTCTGAAATCTCAACATATATTTTTTCATCCAATCTTCATGACACTTTCAAGTAATGATCAGTACACCACTCCCACTTTAATGCTCAAGTTTCATTCTCCTACCTTGAAGCATTCGTTTGCAGTAACAGTTTGAATTTTTAGGTTTCACTCTGTTTTCTCCTATATTGACAAATGTAGTGCAAACTCTAAATCATACACGGTTTGGGCTAGCTTCTTGAAACTTGACACAATAAAGTAGTTCTACATTCTATCCCTAAGGTTTGTTTCCTCTTGATGTAGCCTTCAGCACAGACTGGCGAATAACACTTTCAATGAAAGGCGTTGTTAGGCTGCCAAAAAACTAGAGTCTCCTGAAATCTCAACACATATTTTTTTTCCGACCTTAATGATACTTTCAAGTAATGAGTAGTACACCAATCAAACTTGGATGCCCAAGTTTCGTTCTCCTAGGTTGATGCATTCGTTTGCAGTAACAGTTTGAATTTCTAGGTTTCACTCTGTTTTCTCCTATATTGACAGATGCAGCTAGAACTCTAAATCAAACACGGTTTGTGCTAGCTTCTTGAAAGTTGACACAATAAAGTAGTTCTACGTTCTATCTCTAAGGTTTGTTTCCTCTTGATGTAGCCTAAAGCAGGGACTGGCGAATAACACTTATATTGAAAGGGGTTGCCAAACTTTCAAAAAACTAGAGTCTCCTGAAATCTCAACATATATTTTTTCATCCAATCTTCATGATACATTCAAGTAATGATCAGTACACCATTCCCACTTGGATGCCCAAGTTTTGTTCTTCTAGGTTGAAGCATTCGTTTGCAGGAACAGTTTGAATTTTTAGGTTTCACTCTGTTTTCTCCTATACTGACAGATGCAGTTAGAACTTTAAATCAAACACGGTTTGTGCTAGCTACTTGAAACATGACACAATAAAGTAGTTCTACGTTCTATCCCTAAGGTTTGTTTCCTCTTGATGTAGCCTTAAGCAGAGACTGGCGATAACACATTCAATGAAAGGCGTTGGTAGGCTGCCAAAAACTAGAGTCTCCTGAAATCTCAACACATATTTTTTTCCGACCTTAATGATACTTTCAAGTAATGAGCAGTACACCAACTCAAACTTGGATGCTCAAGTTTCGTTCTCCTAGGTTGATGCATTCTTTTGCAGTAAGAGTTTGAATTTCTAGGTTTCACTCTGTTTTCTCCTATATTGACAGATGCAACTAGAACTCTAAATCAAACACTGTTTGTGCTAGCTTCTTGAAACTTGACACAATAAAGTAGTTCTACGTTCTATCTCTAAGGTTTGTTTCCTCTTGATGTAGCCTAATGCAGGGACTGGCGAATAACACTTATATTGAAAGGGGTTGCCAAACTTTCAAAAAACTAGAGTCTCCTGAAATCTCAACATATATTTTTTCATCCCAATCCTCATGATACATTCAAGTAATGATCAGTACACCATTCCCACTTGGATGCCCAAGTTTTGTTCTTCTAGGTTGAAGCATTCGTTTGCAGGAACAGTTTGAATTTTTAGGTTTCACTCTGTTTTCTCCTATATTGACAGATGCAGTTAGAACTTTAAATCAAACACGGTTTGTGCTAGCTACTTGAAACATGACACAATAAAGTAGTTCTACGTTCTATCCCTAAGGTTTGTTTCCTCTTGATGTAGCCTTAAGCAGAGACTGGCGAATAACACATTCAATGAAAGGCGTTGTTAGGCTGCCAAAAAACTAGAGTCTCCTGAAATCTCAACACATATTTTTTTTCCGACCTTAATGATACTTTCAAGTAATGAGTAGTACACCAATCAAACTTGGATGCCCAAGTTTCGTTCTCCTAGGTTGATGCATTCGTTTTCAGTAACAGTTTGAATTTCTAGGTTTCACTCTGTTTTCTCCTATATTGACAGATGCAGCTAGAACTCTAAATCAAACAGGGTTGTGCTAGCTTCTTGAAACTTGACACAATAAAGTAGTTCTACGTTCTATCTCTAAGGTTTGTTTCCTCTTGATGTAGCCTAATGCAGGGACTGGCGAATAACACTTGTATTGAAAGGGGTTGCCAAACTTCCAAAAAACTAGAGTCTTCTGAAATCTCAACATATATTTTTTCATCCAATCTTCATGATACATTCAAGTAATGATCAGTACACCATTCTCACTTGGATGCCCAAGTTTTGTTCTTCTAGGTTGAAGCATTCGTTTGCAGGAACAGTTTGAATTTTTAGGTTTCACTCTGTTTTCTCCTATATTGACAGATGCAGTTAGAACTTTAAATCAAACACGGTTTGTGCTAGCTACTTGAAACATGACACAATAAAGTAGTTCTACGTTCTATCCCTAAGGTTTGTTTCCTCTTGATGTAGCCTTAAGCAGAGACTGGCGAATAACACATTCAATGAAAGGCGTTGTTAGGCTGCCAAAAAACTAGAGTCTCCTGAAATCTCATCATATATTTTTTTCTTCCGACCTTCATGATACTTTCAAGTAATGAGCAGTGCACCAATTAAAATTGGATGCCCAAGTTTCGTTCTCCTAGGTTGAAGCATTGTTTTGCAGTAAGAGTTTGAATTTTTAGGTTCACTCTGTTTGTCCTATATTGACAGATGCAGGTCGAACTCTAAATCAAACACGGTTTGTGCTAGCTTCTTGAATCGTGACAAAATACTGTAGTTCTACGTTCTATCTCTAAGGTTTGTTTCCTCTTCATGTAGCCTAATGCAGGGACTGGCGAATAACACTTTTATTGAAAGGGGTTGCCAAACTTCCAATAACTAGAGTCTTCTGAAATCTCAACATATATTTTTTCATCCAATCTTCATGACACTTTCAAGTAATGATCAGTACGCCACTCCCACTTGGATGCTCAAGTTTCATTCTCCTACCTTGAAGCATTCGTTTGCAGTAACAGTTTGAATTTTTAGGTTTCACTCTGTTTTCTCCTATATTGACAAATGTAGTTCAAACTCTAAATCATACACGGTTTGGGCTAGCTTCTTGAAACTTGACACAATAAAGTAGTTCTACATTCTATCCCTAAAGATTGTTTCCTATTGATGTAGCCTTCAGCACAGATTGGCGAATAACACTTTCAATGAAAGGCGTTGTTAGGCTGCCAAAAAACTAGAGTCTCCTGAAATCTCAACACATATTTTTTTTCCGACCTTAATGATACTTTCAAGTAATGAGCAGTACACCCATCAAACTTGGATGCTCAAGTTTCGTTCCCCTAGGTTGATGCATTCTTTTGCAGTAAGAGTTTGAATTTCTAGGTTTCACTCTGTTTTCTCCTATATTGACAGATGCAACTAGAACTCTAAATCAAACACTGTTTGTGCTAGCTTCTTGAAACTTGACACAATAAAGTAGTTCTACGTTCTATCTCTAAGGTTTGTTTCCTCTTGATGTAGCCTAATGCAGGGACTGGCGAATAACACTTATATTGAAAGGGGTTGCCAAACTTTCAAAAAACTAGAGTCTCCTGAAATCTCAACATATATTTTTTCATCCAATCTTCATGATACATTCAAGTAATGATCAGTACACCATTCCCACTTGGATGCCCAAGTTTTGTTCTTCTAGGTTGAAGCATTCGTTTTCAGGAACAGTTTGAATTTTTAGGTTTCACTCTGTTTTCTCCTATATTGACAGATGCAGTTAGAACTTTAAATCAAACACGGTTTGTGCTAGCTACTTGAAACATGACACAATAAAGTAGTTCTACGTTCTATCCCTAAGGTTTGTTTCCTCTTGATGTAGCCTTAAGCAGAAACTGGCGAATAACACATTCAATGAAAGGCGTTGTTAGGCTGCCAAAAAACTAGAGTCTCCTGAAATCTCAACACATATTTTTTTTCCGACCTTAATGATACTTTCAAGTAATGAGCAGTACACCGATCAAAATTGGATGCCCAAGTTTCGTTCTCCTAGGTTGATGCATTCGTTTGCAGGAACAGTTTGAATTTCTAGGTTTCACTCTGTTTTCTCCTATATTGACAGATGCAGCTAGAACTCTAAATCAAACACGGTTTGTGCTAGCTTCTTGAAACTTGACACAATAAAGTAGTTCTACGTTCTATCTCTAAGGTTTGTTTCCTCTTGATGTAGCCTAATGCAGGGACTGGCGAATAACACTTGTATTGAAAGGGGTTGCCAAACTTCCAAAAACTAGAGTCTTCTGAAATCTCAACATATATTTTTTCATCCAATCTTCATGATACATTCAAGTAATGATCAGTACACCATTCTCACTTGGATGCCCAAGTTTTGTTCTTCTAGGTTGAAGCATTCGTTTGCAGGAACAGTTTGAATTTTTAGGTTTCACTCTGTTTTCTCCTATATTGACAGATGCAGTTAGAACTTTAAATCAAACACGGTTTGTGCTAGCTACTTGAAACATGACACAATAAAGTAGTTCTACGTTCTATCCCTAAGGTTTGTTTCCTCTTGATGTAGCCTTAAGCAGAGACTGGCGAATAACACATTCAATGAAAGGCGTTGTTAGGCTGCCAAAAAACTACAGTCTCCTGAAATCTCATCATATATTTTTTCTTCCGACCTTCATGATACTTTCAAGTAATGAGCAGTGCACCAATTAAAATTGGATGCCCAAGTTTCGTTCTCCTAGGTTGAAGCATTCGTTTGCAGGAACAGTTTGAATTTTTAGGTTTCACTCTGTTTTGTCCTATATTGACAGATGCAGGTCGAACTCTAAATCAAACACGGTTTGTGCTAGCTTCTTGAATCGTGACAAAATACTGTAGTTCTACGTTCTATCTCTAAGGTTTGTTTCCTCTTGATGTAGCCTAATGCAGGGACTGGCGAATAACACTTTTATTGAAAGGGGTTGCCAAACTTCCAAAAACTAGAGTCTTCTGAAATCTCAACATATATTTTTTCATCCAATCTTCATGACACTTTCAAGTAATGATCAGTACACCACTCCCACTTGGATGCTCAAGTTTCATTCTCCTACCTTGAAGCATTCGTTTGCAGTAACAGTTTGAATTTTTAGGTTTCACTCTGTTTTCTCCTATATTGACAAATGTAGTTCAAACTCTAAATCATACACGGTTTGGGCTAGCTTCTTGAAACTTGACACAATAAAGTAGTTCTACATTCTATCCCTAAGGTTTGTTTCCTCTTGATGTAGCCTTCAGCACAGACTGGCGAATAACACTTCCAATGAAAGGCGTTGTTAGGCTGCCAAAAAACTAGAGTCTCCTGAAATCTCAACACATATTTTTTTCCGACCTTAATGATACTTTCAAGTAATGAGCAGTACACCAATCAAACTTGGATGCCCAAGTTTCGTTCTCCTAGGTTGATGCATTCGTTTGCAGTAACAGTTTGAATTTCTAGGTTTCACTCTGTTTTCTCCTATATTGACAGATGCAGCTAGAACTCTAAATCAAACACGGTTTGTGCTAGCTTCTTGAAAGTTGACACAATAAAATAGTTCTATGTTCTATCTCTAAGGTTTGTTTAATCTTGATGTAGCCTAAAGCAGGGACTGGCGAATAACACTTATATTGAAAGGGGTTGCCAAACTTTCAAAAAACTAGAGTCTCCTGAAATCTCAACATATATTTTTTCATCCAATCTTCATGATACATTCAAGTAATGATCAGTACACCATTCCCACTTGGATGCCCAAGTTTTGTTCTTCTAGGTTGAAGCATTCGTTTGCAGGAACAGTTTGAATTTTTAGGTTTCACTCTGTTTTCTCCTATACTGACAGATGCAGTTAGAACTTTAAATCAAACACGGTTTGTGCTAGCTACTTGAAACATGACACAATAAAGTAGTTCTACGTTCTATCCCTAAGGTTTGTTTCCTCTTGATGTAGCCTTAAGCAGAGACTGGCGAATAACACATTCAATGAAAGGCGTTGTTAGGCTGCCAAAAAACTAGAGTCTCCTGAAATCTCAACACATATTTTTTTCCGACCTTAATGATACTTTCAAGTAATGAGCAGTACACCAATCAAACTTGGATGCTCAAGTTTCGTTCTCCTAGGTTGATGCATTCTTTTGCAGTAAGAGTTTGAATTTCTAGGTTTCACTCTGTTTTCTCCTATATTGACAGATGCAACTAGAACTCTAAATCAAACACTGTTTGTGCTAGCTTCTTGAAACTTGACACAATAAAGTAGTTCTACGTTCTATCTCTAAGGTTTGTTTCCTCTTGATGTAGCCTAATGCAGGGACTGGCGAATAACACTTATATTGAAAGGGGTTGCCAAACTTTCAAAAAACTAGAGTCTCCTGAAATCTCAACATATATTTTTTCATCCAATCTTCATGATACATTCAAGTAATGATCAGTACACCATTCCCACTTGGATGCCCAAGTTTTGTTCTTCTAGGTTGAAGCATTCGTTTGCAGGAACAGTTTGAATTTTTAGGTTTCACTCTGTTTTCTCCTATATTGACAGATGCAGTTAGAACTTTAATTCAAACACGGTTTGTGCTAGCTACTTGAAACATGACACAATAAAGTAGTTCTACGTTCTATCCCTAAGGTTTGTTTCCTCTTGATGTAGCCTTAAGCAGAAACTGGCGAATAACACATTCAATGAAAGGCGTTGTTAGGCTGCCAAAAAACTAGAGTCTCCTGAAATCTCAACACATATTTTTTTTCCGACCTTAATGATACTTTCAAGTAATGAGTAGTACACCAATCAAACTTGGATGCCCAAGTTTCGTTCTCCTAGGTTGATGCATTCGTTTTCAGTAACAGTTTGAATTTCTAGGTTTCACTCTGTTTTCTCCTATATTGACAGATGCAGCTAGAACTCTAAATCAAACACGGTTTGTGCTAGCTTCTTGAAACTTGACACAATAAAGTAGTTCTACGTTCTATCTCTAAGGTTTGTTTCCTCTTGATGTAGCCTAATGCAGGGACTGGCGAATAACACTTGTATTGAAAGGGGTTGCCAAACTTCCAAAAACTAGAGTCTTCTGAAATCTCAACA
The DNA here is from genome assembly GCF_048772815.1 of Callospermophilus lateralis. NCBI lineage: Eukaryota > Metazoa > Chordata > Mammalia > Rodentia > Sciuridae > Callospermophilus > Callospermophilus lateralis. The sequence continues at coordinate 126,143 of NW_027513806.1, read as the reverse complement.
TATATTTTTTCATCCAATCTTCATGATACATTCAAGTAATGATCAGTACACCATTCTCACTTGGATGCCCAAGTTTTGTTCTTCTAGGTTGAAGCATTCGTTTGCAGGAACAGTTTGAATTTTTAGGTTTCACTCTGTTTTCTCCTATATTGACAGATGCAGTTAGAACTTTAAATCAAACACGGTTTGTGCTAGCTACTTGAAACATGACACAATAAAGTAGTTCTACGTTCTATCCCTAAGGTTTGTTTCCTCTTGATGTAGCCTTAAGCAGAGACTGGCGAATAACACATTCAATGAAAGGCGTTGTTAGGCTGCCAAAAAACTACAGTCTCCTGAAATCACATCATATATTTTTTCTTCCGACCTTCATGATACTTTCAAGTAATGAGCAGTGCACCAATTAAAATTGGATGCCCAAGTTTCGTTCTCCTAGGTTGAAGCATTCGTTTGCAGGAACAGTTTGAATTTTTAGGTTTCACTCTGTTTTGTCCTATATTGACAGATGCAGGTCGAACTCTAAATCAAACACGGTTTGTGCTAGCTTCTTGAATCGTGACAAAATACTGTAGTTCTATGTTCTATCGCTAAGGTTTGTTTCCTCTTCATGTAGCCTAATGCAGGGACTGGCGAATAACACTTTTATTGAAAGGGGTTGCCAAACTTCCAAAAACTAGAGTCTTCTGAAATCTCAACATATATTTTTTCATCCAATCTTCATGACACTTTCGAGTAATGATCAGTACACCACTCCCACTTGGATGCTCAAGTTTCATTCTCCTACCTTGAAGCATTCGTTTGCAGTAACAGTTTGAATTTTTAGGTTTCACTCTGTTTTCTCCTATATTGACAAATGTAGTTCAAACTCTAAATCATACACGGTTTGGGCTAGCTTCTTGAAACTTGACACAATAAAGTAGTTCTACCTTCTATCCCTAAGGTTTGTTTCCTCTTGATGTAGCCTTCAGCACAGACTGGTGAATAACACTTTCAATGAAAGGCGTTGTTAGGCTGCCAAAAAACTAGAGTCTCCTGAAATCTCAACACATATTTTTTTTCCGACCTTTATGATACTTTCAAGTAATGAGTAGTACACCGATCAAACTTGGATGCCCAAGTTTCGTTCTCCTAGGTTGATGCATTCGTTTGCAGTAACAGTTTGAATTTCTAGGTTTCACTCTGTTTTCTCCTATATTGACAGATGCAGCTAGAACTCTAAATCAAACACGGTTTGTGCTAGCTTCTTGAAAGTTGACACAATAAAGTAGTTCTATGTTCTATCTCTAAGGTTTGTTAAATCTTGATGTAGCCTAAAGCAGGGACTGGCGAATAACACTTACATTGAAAGGGGTTGCCAAACTTTCAAAAAACTAGAGTCTCCTGAATTCTCAACATATATTTTTTCATTCAATCTTCATGATACATTCAAGTAATGATCAGTACACCATTCCCACTTGGATGCCCAAGTTTTGTTCTTCTAGGTTGAAGCATTCGTTTGCAGGAACAGTTTGAATTTTTAGGTTTCACTCTGTTTTCTCCTATATTGACAGATGCAGTTAGAACTTTAAATCAAACACGGTTTGTGCTAGCTACTTGAAACATGACACAATAAAGTAGTTCTACGTTCTATCCCTAAGGTTTGTTTCCTCTTGATGTAGCCTTAAGCAGAGACTGGCGAATAACACATTCAATGAAAGGCGTTGTTAGGCTGCCAAAAAACTAGAGTCTCCTGAAATCTCATCATATATTTTTTCTTCCGACCTTCATGATACTTTCAAGTAATGAGCAGTGCACCAATTAAAATTGGATGCCCAAGTTTCGTTCTCCTAGGTTGAAGCATTCTTTTGCAGTAAGAGTTTGAATTTTTAGGTTTCACTCTGTTTTGTCCTATATTGACAGATGCAGGTCGAACTCTAAATCAAACACGGTTTGTGCTAGCTTCTTGAATCGTGACAAAATACTGTAGTTCTACGTTCTATCTCTAAGGTTTGTTTCCTCTTCATGTAGCCTAATGCAGGGACTGGCGAATAACACTTTTATTGAAAGGGGTTGCCAAACTTCCAAAACTAGAGTCTTCTGAAATCTCAACATATATTTTTTCATCCAATCTTCATGACACTTTCAAGTAATGATCAGTACACCACTCCCACTTGGATGCTCAAGTTTCATTCTCCTACCTTGAAGCATTCGTTTGCAGGAACAGTTTGAATTTTTAGGTTTCACTCTGTTTTCTCCTATATTGACAAATGTAGTTCAAACTCTAAATCATACACGGTTTGGGCTAGCTTCTTGAAACTTGACACAATAAAGTAGTTCTACATTCTATCCCTAAGGTTTGTTTCCTCTTGATGTAGCCTTCAGCACAGACTGGCGAATAACACTTTCAATGAAAGGCGTTGTTAGGCTGCCAAAAAACTAGAGTCTCCTGAAATCTCAACACATATTTTTTTCCGACCTTAATGATACTTTCAAGTAATGAGCAGTACACCAATCAAACTTGGATGCTCAAGTTTCGTTCTCCTAGGTTGATGCATTTTTTGCAGTAAGAGTTTGAATTTCTAGGTTTCACTCTGTTTTCTCCTATATTGACAGATGCAACTAGAACTCTAAATCAAACACTGTTTGTGCTAGCTTCTTGAAACTTGACACAATAAAGTAGTTCTACGTTCTATCTCTAAGGTTTGTTTCCTCTTGATGTAGCCTAATGCAGGGACTGGCGAATAACACTTATATTGAAAGGGGTTGCCAAACTTTCAAAAAACTAGAGTCTCCTGAAATCTCAACATATATTTTTTCATCCAATCTTCATGATACATTCAAGTAATGATCAGTACACCATTCCCACTTGGATGCCCAAGTTTTGTTCTTCTAGGTTGAACCATTCGTTTGCAGGAACAGTTTGAATTTTTAGGTTTCACTCTGTTTTCTCCTATATTGACAGATGCAGTTAGAACTTTAAATCAAACACGGTTTGTGCTAGCTACTTGAAACATGACACAATAAAGTAGTTCTACGTTCTATCCCTAAGGTTTGTTTCCTCTTGATGTAGCCTTAAGCAGAGACTGGCGAATAACACATTCAATGAAAGGCGTTGTTAGGCTGCCAAAAAACTAGAGTCTCCTGAAATCTCAACACATATTTTTTTCCGACCTTAATGATACTTTCAAGTAATGAGTAGTACACCAATCAAACTTGGATGCCCAACTTTCGTTCTCCTAGGTTGATGCATTCGTTTGCAGTAACAGTTTGAATTTCTAGGTTTCACTCTGTTTTCTCCTATATTGACAGATGCAGCTAGAACTCTAAATCAAACACGGTTTGTGCTAGCTTCTTGAAACTTGAAAAAATACTGTAGTTCTACGTTCTATCTCTAAGGTTTGTTTCCTCTTCATGTAGCCTAATGCAGGGACTGGCGAATAACACTTTTATTGAAAGGGGTTGCCAAACTTCCCAAAACTAGAGTCTTCTGATATCTCAACATATATTTTTTTTTCCAATCTTCATGATACTTTCGAGTAATGATCAGTACACCAATCCCACTTGGATGCTCAAGTTTCATTCTCCTACGTTGAAGCATTCGTTTGCAGGAACAGTTTGAATTTTTAGGTTTCACTCTGTTTTCTCCTATATTGACAAATGTAGTTCAAACTCTAAATCATACACGGTTTGGGCTAGCTACTTGAAACTTGACACAATAAAGTAGTTCTACATTCTATCCCTAAGGTTTGTTTCCTCTTGATGTAGCCTTCAGCACAGACTGGCGAATAACACTTTCAATGAAAGGCGTTGTTAGGCTGCCAAAAAACTAGAGTCTCCTGAAATCTCAACACATATTTTTTTTCCGACCTTAATGATACTTTCAAGTAATGAGCAGTACACCGATCAAAGTTGGATGCCCAAGTTTCGTTCTCCTAGGTTGATGCAATCGTTTGCAGTAACAGTTTGAATTTCTAGGTTTCACTCTGTTTTCTCCTATATTGACAGATGCAGCTAGAACTCTAAATCAAACACGGTTTGTGCTAGCTTCTTGAAACTTGACACAATAAAGTAGTTCTACGTTCTATCTCTAAGGTTTGTTTCCTCTTGATGTAGCCTAATGCAGGGACTGGCGAATAACACTTGTATTGAAAGGGGTTGCCAAACTTCCAAAAACTAGAGTCTTCTGAAATCTCAACATATATTTTTTCATCCAATCTTCATGATACATTCAAGTAATGATCAGTACACCATTCTCACTTGGATGCCCAAGTTTTGTTCTTCTAGGTTGAAGCATTCGTTTGCAGGAACAGTTTGAATTTTTAGGTTTCACTCTGTTTTCTCCTATATTGACAGATGCAGTTAGAACTTTAAATCAAACACGGTTTGTGCTAGCTACTTGAAACATGACACAATAAAGTAGTTCTACGTTCTATCCCTAAGGTTTGTTTCCTCTTGATGTAGCCTTAAGCAGAGACTGGCGAATAACACATTCAATGAAAGGCGTTGTTAGGCTGCCAAAAAACTACAGTCTCCTGAAATCTCATCATATATTTTTTCTTCCGACCTTCATGATACTTTCAAGTAATGAGCAGTGCACCAATTAAAATTGGATGCCCAAGTTTCGTTCTCCTAGGTTGAAGCATTCGTTTGCAGGAACAGTTTGAATTTTTAGGTTTCACTCTGTTTTGTCCTATATTGACAGATGCAGGTCGAACTCTAAATCAAACACGGTTTGTGCTAGCTTCTTGAATCGTGACAAAATACTGTAGTTCTACGTTCTATCTCTAAGGTTTGTTTCCTCTTCATGTAGCCTAATGCAGGGACTGGCGAATAACACTTTTATTGAAAGGGGTTGCCAAACTTCCAAAAACTAGAGTCTTCTGAAATCTCAACATATATTTTTTCATCCAATCTTCATGACACTTTCAAGTAATGATCAGTACACCACTCCCACTTGGATGCTCAAGTTTCATTCTCCTACCTTGAAGCATTCGTTTGCAGTAACAGTTTGAATTTTTAGGTTTCACTCTGTTTTCTCCTATATTGACAAATGTAGTTCAAACTCTAAATCATACACGGTTTGGGCTAGCTTCTTGAAACTTGACACAATAAAGTAGTTCTACATTCTATCCCTAAGGTTTGTTTCCTCTTGATGTAGCCTTCAGCACAGACTGGCGAATAAGACTTTCAATGAAAGGCGTTGTTAGGCTGCCAAAAAACTAGAGTCTCCTGAAATCTCAACACATATTTTTTTCCGACCTTAATGATACTTTCAAGTAATGAGCAGTACACCAATCAAACTTGGATGCTCAAGTTTCGTTCTCCTAGGTTGATGCATTCTTTTGCAGTAAGAGTTTGAATTTCTAGGTTTCACTCTGTTTTCTCCTATATTGACAGATGCAACTAGAACTCTAAATCAAACACTGTTTGTGCTAGCTTCTTGAAACTTGACACAATAAAGTAGTTCTACGTTCTATCTCTAAGGTTTGTTTCCTCTTGATGTAGCCTAATGCAGGGACTGGCGAATAACACTTATATTGAAAGGGGTTGCCAAACTTTCAAAAAACTAGAGTCTCCTGAAATCTCAACATATATTTTTTCATCCAATCTTCATGATACATTCAAGTAATGATCAGTACACCATTCCCACTTGGATGCCCAAGTTTTGTTCTTCTAGGTTGAAGCATTCGTTTGCAGGAACAGTTTGAATTTTTAGGTTTCACTCTGTTTTCTCCTATATTGACAGATGCAGTTAGAACTTTAAATCAAACACGGTTTGTGCTAGCTACTTGAAACATGACACAATAAAGTAGTTCTACGTTCTATCCCTAAGGTTTGTTTCCTCTTGATGTAGCCTTAAGCAGAAACTGGCGAATAACACATTCAATGAAAGGCGTTGTTATGCTGCCAAAAAACTAGAGTCTCCTGAAATCTCAACACATATTTTTTTTTCCGACCTTAATGATACTTTCAAGTAATGAGCAGTACACCGATCAAAGTTGGATGCCCAAGTTTCGTTCTCCTAGGTTGATGCATTCGTTTGCAGTAACAGTTTGAATTTCTAGGTTTCACTCTGTTTTCTCCTATATTGACAGATGCAGCTAGAACTCTAAATCAAACACGGTTTGTGCTAGCTTCTTGAAAGTTGACACAATAAAGTAGTTCTACGTTCTATCTCTAAGGTTTGTTTCCTCTTGATGTAGCCTAATGCAGGGACTGGCGAATAACACTTGTATTGAAAGGGGTTGCCAAACTTCCAAAAACTAGAGTCTTCTGAAATCTCAACATATATTTTTTCATCCAATCTTCATGATACATTCAAGTAATGATCAGTACACGATTCTCACTTGGATGCCCAAGTTTTGTTCTTCTAGGTTGAAGCATTCGTTTGCAGGAACAGTTTGAATTTTTAGGTTTCACTCTGTTTTCTCCTATATTGACAGATGCAGTTAGAACTTTAAATCAAACACGGTTTGTGCTAGCTACTTGAAACATGACACAATAAAGTAGTTCTACGTTCTATCCCTAAGGTTTGTTTCCTCTTGATGTAGCCTTAAGCAGAGACTGGCGAATAACACATTCAATGAAAGGCGTTGTTAGGCTGCCAAAAAACTAGAGTCTCCTGAAATCTCAACACATATTTTTTTCCGACCTTAATGATACTTTCAAGTAATGAGCAGTACACCAATCAAACTTGGATGCTCAAGTTTCGTTCTCCTAGGTTGATGCATTCTTTTGCAGTAAGAGTTTGAATTTCTAGGTTTCACTCTGTTTTCTCCTATATTGACAGATGCAACTAGAACTCTAAATCAAACACTGTTTGTGCTAGCTTCTTGAAACTTGACACAATAAAGTAGTTCTACGTTCTATTTCTAAGGTTTGTTTCCTCTTGATGTAGCCTAATGCAGGGACTGGCGAATAACACTTATATTGAAAGGGGTTGCCAAACTTTCAAAAAACTAGAGTCTCCTGAAATCTCAACATATATTTTTTCATCCAATCTTCATGATACATTCAAATAATGATCAGTACACCATTCCCACTTGGATGCCCAAGTTTTGTTCTTCTAGGTTGAAGCATTCGTTTGCAGGAACAGTTTGAATTTTTAGGTTTCACTCTGTTTTCTCCTATATTGACAAATGTAGTTCAAACTCTAAATCATACACGGTTTGGACTAGCTTCTTGAAACTTGACACAATAAAGTAGTTCTACATTCTATCCCTAAGGTTTGTTTCCTCTTGATGTAGCCTTCAGCACAGACTGGCGAATAACACTTTCAATGAAAGGCGTTGTTAGGCTGCCAAAAAACTAGAGTCTCCTGAAATATCAACACATATTTTTTTTCCGACCTTAATGATACTTTCAAGTAATGAGCAGTACACCGATCAAAGTTGGATGCCCAAGTTTCATTCTCCTAGGTTGATGCATTCTTTTGCAGTAACAGTTTGAATTTCTAGGTTTCACTCTGTTTTCTCCTATATTGACAGATGCAGCTAGAACTCTAAATCAAACACGGTTTGTGCTAGCTTCTTGAAACTTGACACAATAAAGTAGTTCTACGTTCTATCTCTAAGGTTTGTTTCCTCTTGATGTAGCCTAATGCAGGGACTGGCGAATAACACTTGTATTGAAAGGGGTTGCCAAACTTCCAAAAACTAGAGTCTTCTGAAATCTCAACATATATTTTTTCATCCAATCTTCATGATACATTCAAGTAATGATCAGTACACCATTCTCACTTGGATGCCCAAGTTTTGTTCTTCTAGGTTGAAGCATTCGTTTGCAGGAACAGTTTGAATTTTTAGGTTTCACTCTGTTTTCTCCTATATTGACAGATGCAGTTAGAACTTTAAATCAAACACGGTTTGTGCTAGCTACTTGAAACATGACACAATAAAGTAGTTCTACGTTCTATCCCTAAGGTTTGTTTCCTCTTGATGTAGCCTTAAGCAGAGACTGGCGAATAACACATTCAATGAAAGGCGTTGTTAGGCTGCCAAAAAACTACAGTCTCCTGAAATCTCATCATATATTTTTTCTTCCGACCTTCATGATACTTCAAGTAATGAGCAGTGCACCAATTAAAATTGGATGCCCAAGTTTCGTTCTCCTAGGTTGAAGCATTCGTTTGCAGGAACAGTTTGAATTTTTAGGTTTCACTCTGTTTTGTCCTATATTGACAGATGCAGGTCGAACTCTAAATCAAACACGGTTTGTGCTAGCTTCTTGAATCGTGACAAAATACTGTAGTTCTACGTTCTATCTCTAAGGTTTGTTTCCTCTTCATGTAGCCTAATGCAGGGACTGGCGAATAACACTTTTATTGAAAGGGGTTGCCAAACTTCCAAAAACTAGAGTCTTCTGAAATCTCAACATATATTTTTTCATCCGATCTTCATGACACTTTCAAGTAATGATCAGTACACCACTCCCACTTGGATGCTCAAGTTTCATTCTCCTACCTTGAAGCATTCGTATGCAGTAACAGTTTGAATTTTTAGGTTTCACTCTGTTTTCTCCTATATTGACAAATGTAGTTCAAACTCTAAATCATACACGGTTTGGGCTAGCTTCTTGAAACTTGACACAATAAAGTAGTTCTACATTCTATCCCTAAGGTTTGTTTCCTCTTGATGTAGCCTTCAGCACAGACTGGCGAATAACACTTTCAATGAAAGGCGTTGTTAGGCTGCCAAAAAACTAGAGTCTCCTGAAATCTCAACACATATTTTTTTTCCGACCTTAATGATACTTTCAAGTAATGAGTAGTACACCAATCAAACTTGGCTGCCCAAGTTTCGTTCTCCTAGGTTGATGCATTCGTTTGCAGTAACAGTTTGAATTTCTAGGTTTCACTCTGTTTTCTCCTATATTGACAGATGCAGCTAGAACTCTAAATCAAACACGGTTTGTGCTAGCTTCTTGAAAGTTGACACAATAAAGTAGTTCTATGTTCTATCTCTAAGGTTTGTTTAATCTTGATGTAGCCTAAAGCAGGGACTGGCGAATAACACTTATATTGAAAGGGGTTGCCAAACTTTCAAAATACTAGAGTCTCCTGAAATCTCAACATATATTTTTTCATCCAATCTTCATGATACATTCAAGTAATGATCAGTACACCATTCCCACTTGGATACCCAAGTTTTGTTCTTCTAGTTTGAAGCATTCGTTTGCAGGAACAGTTTGAATTTTTAGGTTTCACTCTGTTTTCTCCTATATTGACAGATGCAGTTAGAACTTTAAATCAAACACGGTTTGTGCTAGCTACTTGAAACATGACACAATAAAGTAGTTCTACGTTCTATCCCTAAGGTTTGTTTCCTCTTGAGGTAGCCTTAAGCAGAGACTGGCGAATAACACATTCAATGAAAGGCGTTGTTAGGCTGCCAAAAAACAAGAGTCTCCTGAAATCTCAACACATATTTTTTTCCGACCTTAATGATACTTTCAAGTAATGAGCAGTACACCAATCAAACTTGGATGCTCAAGTTTCGTTCTCCTAGGTTGATGCATTCTTTTGCAGTAAGAGTTTGAATTTCTAGGTTTCACTCTGTTTTCTCCTATATTGACAGATGCAACTAGAACTCTAAATCAAACACTGTTTGTGCTAGCTTCTTGAAACTTGACACAATAAAGTAGTTCTACGTTCTATCTCTAAGGTTTGTTTCCTCTTGATGTAGCCTAATGCAGGGACTGGCGAAAAACACTTATATTGAAAGGGGTTGCCAAACTTTCAAAAACTAGAGTCTCCTGAAATCTCACCATATATTTTTTCATCCAATCTTCATGATACATTCAAGTAATGATCAGTACACCATTCCCACTTGGATGCCCAAGTTTTGTTCTTCTAGGTTGAAGCATTCGTTTGCAGGAACAGTTTGAATTTTAGGTTTCACTCTGTTTTCTCCTATATTGACAGATGCAGTTAGAACTTTAAATCAAACACGGTTTGTGCTAGCTACTTGAAACATGACACAATAAAGTAGTTCTACGTTCTATCCCTAAGGTTTGTTTCCTCTTGATGTAGCCTTAAGCAGAAACTGGCGAATAACACATTCAATGAAAGGCGTTGTTAGGCTGCCAAAAAACTAGAGTCTCCTGAAATCTCAACACATATTTTTTTTCTGACCTTAATGATACTTTCAAGTAATGAGTAGTACACCAATCAAACTTGGATGCCCAAGTTTCGTTCTCCTAGGTTGATGCATTCGTTTGCAGTAACAGTTTGAATTTCTAGGTTTCACTCTGTTTTCTCCTATATTGACAGATGCAGCTAGAACTCTAAATCAAACACGGTTTGTGCTAGCTTCTTGAAACTTGAAAAAATACTGTAGTTCTACGTTGTATCTCTAAGGTTTGTTTCCTCTTGATGTAGCCTAATGCAGGGACTGGCGAATAACACTTTTATTGAAAGGGGTTGCCAAACTTCCCAAAACTAGAGTCTTCTGATATCTCAACATATATTTTTTTTTCCAATCTTCATGATACTTTCGAGTAATGATCAGTACACCAATCCCACTTGGATGCTCAAGTTTCATTCTCCTACGTTGAAGCATTCGTTTGCAGGAACTGTTTGAATTTTTAGGTTTCACTCTGCTTTCTCCTATATTGACAAATGTAGTTCAAACTCTAAATCATACACGGTTTGGGCTAGCTTCTTGAAACTTGACACAATAAAGTAGTTCTACATTCTATCCCTAAGGTTTGTTTCCTCTTGATGTAGCCTTCAGCACAGACTGGCGAATAACACTTTCAATGAAAGGCGTTGTTAGGCTGCCAAAAAACTAGAGTCTCCTGAAATCTCAACACATATTTTTTTTCCGACCTTAATGATACTTTCAAGTAATGAGCAGTACACCGATCAAAGTTGGATGCCCAAGTTTCGTTCTCCTAGGTTGATGCATTCGTTTGCAGTAACAGTTTGAATTTCTAGGTTTCACTCTGTTTTCTCCTATATTGACAGATGCAGCTAGAACTCTAAATCAAACACGGTTTGTGCTAGCTTCTTGAAACTTGACACAATAAAGTAGTTCTACGTTCTATCTCTAAGGTTTGTTTCCTCTTGATGTAGCCTAATGCAGGGACTGGCGAATAACACTTGTATTGAAAGGGGTTGCCAAACTTCCAAAAACTAGAGTCTTCTGAAATCTCAACATATATTTTTTCATCCAATCTTCATGATACATTCAAGTAATGATCAGTACACCATTCTCACTTGGATGCCCAAGTTTTGTTCTTCTAGGTTGAAGCATTCGTTTGCAGGAACAGTTTGAATTTTTAGGTTTCACTCTGTTTTCTCCTATATTGACAAATATAGTTCAAACTCTAAATCATACACGGTTTGGGCTAGCTTCTTGAAACTTGACACAATAAAGTAGTTCTACATTCGATCCCTAAGGTTTGTTTCCTCTTGATGTAGCCTTCAGCACAGACTGGCGAATAACACTTTCAATGAAAGGCGTTGTTAGGCTGCCAAAAAACTAGAGTCTCCTGAAATCTCAACACATATTTTTTTTCCGACCTTAATGATACTTTCAAGTAATGAGCAGTACACCGATCAATGTTGGATGCCCAAGTTTCGTTCTCCTAGGTTGATGCATTCGTTTGCAGTAACAGTTTGAATTTCTAGGTTTCACTCTGTTTTCTCCTATATTGACAGATGCAGCTAGAACTCTAAATCAAACACGGTTTGTGCTAGCTTCTTGAAACTTGGACACAATAAAGTAGTTCTACGTTCTATCTCTAAGGTTTGTTTCCTCTTGATGTAGCCTAATGCAGGGACTGGCGAATAACACTTGCATTGAAAGGGGTTGCCAAACTTCCAAAAACTAGAGTCTTCTGAAATCTCAACATATATTTTTTCATCCAATCTTCATGATACATTCAAGTAATGATCAGTACACCATTCTCACTTGGATGCCCAAGTTTTGTTCTTCTAGGTTGAAGCATTCGTTTGCAGGAACAGTTTGAATTTTTAGGTTTCACTCTGTTTTCTCCTATATTGACAGATGCAGTTAGAACTTTAAATCAAACACGGTTTGTGCTAGCTACTTGAAACATGACACAATAAAGTAGTTCTACGTTCTATCCCTAAGGTTTGTTTCCTCTTGATGTAGCCTTAAGCAGAGACTGGCGAATAACACATTCAATGAAAGGCGTTGTTAGGCTGCCAAAAAACTACAGTCTCCTGAAATCACATCATATATTTTTTCTTCCGACCTTCATGATACTTTCAAGTAATGAGCAGTGCACCAATTAAAATTGGATGCCCAAGTTTCGTTCTCCTAGGTTGAAGCATTCGTTTGCAGGAACAGTTTGAATTTTTAGGTTTCACTCTGTTTTGTCCTATATTGACAGATGCAGGTCGAACTCTAAATCAAACACGGTTTGTGCTAGCTTCTTGAATCGTGACAAAATACTGTAGTTCTACGTTCTATCTCTAAGGTTTGTTTCCTCTTCATGTAGCCTAATGCAGGGACTGGCGAATAACACTTTTATTGAAAGGGGTTGCCAAACTTCCAAAAACTAGAGTCTTCTGAAATCTCAACATATATTTTTTCATCCAATCTTCATGACACTTTCAAGTAATGATCAGTACACCACTCCCACTTGGATGCTCAAGTTTCATTCTCCTACCTTGAAGCATTCGTTTGCAGTAACAGTTTGAATTTTTAGGTTTCACTCTGTTTTCTCCTATATTGACAAATGTAGTTCAAACTCTAAATCATACACGGTTTGGGCTAGCTTCTTGAAACTTGACACAATAAAGTAGTTCTACATTCTTTCCCTAAGGTTTGTTTCCTCTTGATGTAGCCTTCAGCACAGACTGGCGAATAACACTTTCAATGAAAGGCGTTGTTAGGCTGCCAAAAAACTAGAGTCTCCTGAAATCTCAACACATATTTTTTTTCCGACCTTAATGATACTTTCAAGTAATGAGTAGTACACCAATCAAACTTGGATGCCCAAGTTTCGTTCTCCTAGGTTGATGCATTCGTTTGCAGTAACAGTTTGAATTTCTAGGTTTCACTCTGTTTTCTCCTATATTGACAGATGCAGCTAGAACTCTAAATCAAACACGGTTTGTGCTAGCTTCTTGAAAGTTGACACAATAAAGTAGTTCTATGTTCTATCTCTAAGGTTTGTTTAATCTTGATGTAGCCTAAAGCAGGGACAAGCGAATAACACTTATATTGAAAGGGGTGCCAAACTTTCAAAAAACTAGAGTCTCCTGAAATCTCAACATATATTTTTTCATCCAATCTTCATGATACATTCAAGTAATGATCAGTACACCATTCCCACTTGGATGCCTAAGTTTTGTTCTTCTAGGTTGAAGCATTCGTTTACAGGAACAGTTTGAATTTTTAGGTTTCACTCTGTTTTCTCCTATATTGACAGATGCAGTTAGAACTTTAAATCAAACACGGTTTGTGCTAGCTACTTGAAACATGACACAATAAAGTAGTTCTACGTTCTATCCCTAAGGTTTGTTTCCTCTTGATGTAGCCTTAAGCAGAAACTGGCGAATAACACATTCAATGAAAGGCGTTGTTAGGCTGCCAAAAAACTAGAGTCTCCTGAAATCTCAACACATATTTTTTTTCCGACCTTAATGATACTTTCAAGTAATGAGCAGTACACCGATCAAAGTTGGATGCCCAAGTTTCGTTCTCCTAGGTTGATGCATTCGTTTGCAGTAACAGTTTGAATTTCTAGGTTTCACTCTGTTTTCTCCTATATTGACAGATGCAGCTAGAACTCTAAATCAAACACGGTTTGTGCTAGCTTCTTGAAACTTGACACAATAAAGTAGTTCTACGTTCTATCTCTAAGGTTTGTTTCCTCTTGATGTAGCCTAATGCAGGGACTGGCGAATAACACTTGTATTGAAAGGGGTTGCCAAACTTCCAAAAACTAGAGTCTTCTGAAAACCTTAACATATATTTTTTCATCCAATCTTCATGATACATTCAAGTAATGATCAGTACACCATTCTCACTTGGATGCCCAAGTTTTGTTCTTCTAGGTTGAAGCATTCGTTTGCAGGAACAGTTTGAATTTTTAGGTTTCACTCTGTTTTCTCCTATATTGACAGATGCAGTTAGAACTTTAAATCAAACACGGTTTGTGCTAGCTACTTGAAACATGACACAATAAAGTAGTTCTACGTTCTATCCCTAAGGTTTGTTTCCTCTTGATGTAGCCTTAAGCAGAGACTGGCAAATAACACATTCAATGAAAGGCGTTGTTAGGCTGCCAAAAAACTACAGTCTCCTGAAATCTCATCATATATTTTTTCTTCCGACCTTCATGATACTTTCAAGTAATGAGCAGTGCACCTATTAAAATTGGATACCCAAGTTTCGTTCTCCTAGGTTGAAGCATTCGTTTGCAGGAACAGTTTGAATTTTTAGGTTTCACTCTGTTTTGTCCTATATTGACAGATGCAGGTCGAACTCTAAATCAAACACGGTTTGTGCTAGCTTCTTGAATCGTGACAAAATACTGTAGTTCTACGTTCTATCTCTAAGGTTTGTTTCCTCTTCATGTAGCCTAATGCAGGGACTGGCGAATAACACTTTTATTGGAAGGGGTTGCCAAACTTCCAAAAACTAGAGTCTTCTGAAATCTCAACATATATTTTTTCATCCAATCTTCATGACACTTTCAAGTAATGATCAGTACACCACTCCCACTTGGATGCTCAAGTTTCATTCTCCTACCTTGAAGCATTCGTTTGCAGTAACAGTTTGAATTTTTAGGTTTCACTCTGTTTTCTCCTATATTGACAAATGTAGTTCAAACTCTAAATCATACACGGTTTGGGCTAGCTTCTTGAAACTTGACACAATAAAGTAGTTCTACATTCTATCCCTAAGGTTTGTTTCCTCTTGATGTAGCCTTCAGCACAGACTGGCGAATAACACTTTCAATGAAAGGCGTTGTTAGGCTGCCAAAAAACTAGAGTCTCCTGAAATCTCAACACATATTTTTTTTCCGACCTTAATGATACTTTCAAGTAATGAGTAGTACACCAATCAAACTTGGATGCCCAAGTTTCGTTCTCCTAGGTTGATGCATTCGTTTGCAGTAACAGTTTGAATTTCTAGGTTTCACTCTGTTTTCTCCTATATTGACAGATGCAGCTAGAACTCTAAATCAAACACGGTTTGTGCTAGCTTCTTGAAAGTTGACACAATAAAGTAGTTCTATGTTCTATCTCTAAGGTTTGTTTAATCTTGATGTAGCCTAAAGCAGGGACTGGCGAATAACACTTATATTGAAAGGGGTTGCCAAACTTTCAAAAAACAAGTCTCCTGAAATCTCAACATATATTTTTTCATCCAATCTTCATGATACATTCAAGTAATGATCAGTACACCATTCCCACTTGGATGCCCAAGTTTTGTTCTTCTAGGTTGAAGCATTCGTTTGCAGGAACAGTTTGAATTTTTAGGTTTCACTCTGTTTTCTCCTATATTGACAGATGCAGTTAGAACTTTAAATCAAACACGGTTTGTGCTAGCTACTTGAAACATGACACAATAAAGTAGTTCTACGTTCTATCCCTAAGGTTTGTTTCCTCTTGATGTAGCCTTAAGCAGAGACTGGCGAATAACACATTCAATGAAAGGCGTTGTTAGGCTGCCAAAAAACTAGAGTCTCCTGAAATCTCAACACATATTTTTTTCCGACCTTAATGATACTTTCAAGTAATGAGCAGTACACCAATCAAACTTGGATGCTCAAGTTTCGTTCTCCTAGGTTGATGCGTTCTTTTGCAGTAAGAGTTTGAATTTCTAGGTTTCACTCTGTTTTCTCCTATATTGACAGATGCAACTAGAACTCTAAATCAAACACTGTTTGTGCTAGCTTCTTGAAACTTGACACAATAAAGTAGTTCTACGTTCTATCTCTAAGGTTTGTTTCCTCTTGATGTAGCCTAATGCAGGGACTGGCGAATAACACTTATATTGAAAGGGGTTGCCAAACTTTCAAAAAACTAGAGTCTCCTGAAATCTCAACATATATTTTTTCATCCAATCTTCATGATACATTCAAGTAATGATCAGTACACCATTCCCACTTGGATGCCCAAGTTTTGTTCTTCTAGGTTGAAGCATTCGTTTGCAGGAACAGTTTGAATTTTTAGGTTTCACTCTGTTTTCTCCTATATTGACAGATGCAGTTAGAACTTTAAATCAAACACGGTTTGTGCTAGCTACTTGAAACATGACACAATAAAGTAGTTCTACGTTCTATCCCTAAGGTTTGTTTCCTCTTGATGTAGCCTTAAGCAGAGACTGGCGAATAACACATTCAATGAAAGGCGTTGTTAGGCTGCCAAAAAACTAGAGTCTCCTGAAATCTCAACACATATTTTTTTCCGACCTTAATGATACTTTCAAGTAATGAGCAGTACACCAATCAAACTTGGATGCCCAAGTTTCGTTCTCCTAGGTTGATGCATTCGTTTGCAGTAACAGTTTGAATTTCTAGGTTTCACTCTGTTTTCTCCTATATTGACAGATGCAGCTAGAACTCTAAATCAAACACGGTTTGTGCTAGCTTCTTGAAACTTGAAAAAATACTGTAGTTCTACGTTGTATCTCTAAGGTTTGTTTCCTCTTGATGTAGCCTAATGCAGGGACTGGCGAATAACACTTTTATTGAAAGGGGTTGCCAAACTTCCCAAAACTAGAGTCTTCTGATATCTCAACATATATTTTTTTTTCCAATCTTCATGATACTTTCGAGTAATGATCAGTACACCAATCCCACTTGGATGCTCAAGTTTCATTCTCCTACGTTGAAGCATTCGTTTGCAGGAACAGTTTGAATTTTTAGGTTTCACTCTGTTTTCTCCTATATTGACAAATGTAGTTCAAACTCTAAATCATACACGGTTTGGGCTAGCTTCTTGAAACTTGACACAATAAAGTAGTTCTACATTCTATCCCTAAGGTTTGTTTCCTCTTGATGTAGCCTTCAGCACAGACTGGCGAATAACACTTTCAATGAAAGGCGTTGTTAGGCTGCCAAAAAACTAGAGTCTCCTGAAATCTCAACACATATTTTTTTTCCGACCTTAATGATACTTTCAAGTAATGAGCAGTACACCGATCAAAGTAGGATGCCCAAGTTTCGTTCTCCTAGGTTGATGCATTCGTTTGCAGTAACAGTTTGAATTTCTAGGTTTCACTCTGTTTTCTCCTATATTGACAGATGCAGCTAGAACTCTAAATCAAACACGGTTTGTACTAGCTTCTTGAAACTTGACACAATAAAGTAGTTCTACGTTCTGTCTCTAAGGTTTGTTTCCTCTTGATGTAGCCTAATGCAGGGACTGGCGAATAACACTTGTATTGAAAGGGGTTGCCAAACTTCCAAAAACTAGAGTCTTCTGAAATCTCAACATATATTTTTTCATCCAATCATCATGATACATTCAAGTAATGATCAGTACACCATTCTCACTTGGATGCCCAAGTTTTGTTCTTCTAGGTTGAAGCATTCGTTTGCAGGAACAGTTTGAATTTTTAGGTTTCACTCTGTTTTCTCCTATATTGACAGATGCAGTTAGAACTTTAAATCAAACACGGTTTGTGCTAGCTACTTGAAACATGACACAATAAAGTAGTTCTACGTTCTATCCCTTAGGTTTGTTTCCTCTTGATGTAGCCTTAAGCAGAGACTGGCGAACAACACATTCAATGAAAGGCGTTGTTAGGCTGCCAAAAAACTACAGTCTCCTGAAATCTCATCATATATTTTTTCTTCCGAACTTCATGACACTTTCAAGTAATGAGCAGTGCACCAATTAAAATTGGATGCCCAAGTTTCGTTCTCCTAGGTTGAAGCATTCGTTTGCAGGAACAGTTTGAATTTTTAGGTTTCACTCTGTTTTGTCCTATATTGACAGATGCATGTCGAACTCTAAATCAAACACGGTTTGTGCTAGCTTCTTGAATCATGACAAAATACTGTAGTTCTACGTTCTATCTCTAAGGTTTGTTTCCTCTTCATGTAGCCTAATGCAGGGACTGGCGAATAACACTTTTATTGAAAGGGGTTGCCAAACTTCCAAAAACTAGAGTCTTCTGAAATCTCAACATATATTTTTTCATCCAATCTTCATGACACTTTCAAGTAATGATCAGTACACCACTCCCACTTGGATGCTCAAGTTTCATTCTCCTACCTTGAAGCATTCGTTTGCAGTAACAGTTTGAATTTTTAGGTTTCACTCTGTTTTCTCCTATATTGACAAATGTAGTTCAAACTCTAAATCATACACGGTTTGGGCTAGCTTCTTGAAACTTGACACAATAAAGTAGTTCTACATTCTATCCCTAAGGTTTGTTTCCTCTTGATGTAGCCTTCAGCACAGACTGGCGAATAACACTTCCAATGAAAGGCATTGTTAGGCTGCCAAAAAACTAGAGTCTCCTGAAATCTCAACACATATTTTTTTTCCGACCTTAATGATACTTTCAAGTAATGAGTAGTACACCAATCAAACTTGGATGCCCAAGTTTCGTTCTCCTAGGTTGATGCATTCGTTTGCAGTAACAGTTTGAATTTCTAGGTTTCACTCTGTTTTCTCCTATATTGACAGATGCAGCTAGAACTCTAAATCAAACACGGTTTGTGCTAGCTTCTTGAAAGTTGACACAATAAAGTAGTTCTATGTTCTATCTCTAAGGTTTGTTTAATCTTGATGTAGCCTAAAGCAGGGACTGGCGAATAACACTTATATTGAAAGGGGTTGCCAAACTTTCAAAAAACTAGAGTCTCCTGAAATCTCAACATATATTTTTTCATCCAATCTTCATGATACATTCAAGTAATGATCAGTACACCATTCCCACTTGGATGCCCAAGTTTTGTTCTTCTAGGTTGAACCATTCGTTTGCAGGAACAGTTTGAATTTTTAGGTTTCACTCTGTTTTCTCCTATATTGACAGATGCAGTTAGAACTTTAAATCAAACACGGTTTGTGCTAGCTACTTGAAACATGACACAATAAAGTAGTTCTACGTTCTATCCCCCCTAAGGTTTGTTTCCTCTAGATGTAGCTTAAGCAGAGACTGGCGAATAACACATTCAATGAAAGGCGTTGTTAGGCTGCCAAAAAACTAGAGTCTCCTGAAATCTCAACACATATTTTTTTCCGACCTTAATGATACTTTCAAGTAATGAGCAGTACACCAATCAAACTTGGATGCTCAAGTTTCGTTCTCCTAGGTTGATGCATTCTTTTGCAGTAAGAGTTTGAATTTCTAGGTTTCACTCTGTTTTCTCCTATATTGACAGATGCAACTAGAACTCTAAATCAAACACTGTTTGTGCTAGCTTCTTGAAACTTGACACAATAAAGTAGTTCTACGTTCTATCTCTAAGGTTTGTTTCCTCTTGATGTAGCCTAATGCAGGGACTGGCGAATAACACTTATATTGAAAGGGGTTGCCAACTTTCAAAAAACTAGAGTCTCCTGAAATCTCAACATATATTTTTTCATCCAATCTTCATGATACATTCAAGTAATGATCAGTACACCATTCCCACTTGGATGCCCAAGTTTTGTTCTTCTAGGTTGAAGCATTCGTTTGCAGGAACAGTTTGAATTTTTAGGTTTCACTCTGTTTTCTCCTATATTGACAGATGCAGTTTAGAACTTTAAATCAAACACGGTTTGTGCTAGCTACTTGAAACATGACACAATAAAGTAGTTCTACGTTCTATCCCTAAGGTTTGTTTCCTCTTGATGTAGCCTTAAGCAGAAACTGGCGAATAACACATTCAATGAAAGGCGTTGTTAGGCTGCCAAAAACTAGAGTCTCCTGAAATCTCAACACATATTTTTTTTCCGACCTTAATGATACTTTCAAGTAATGAGCAGTACACCGATCAAAGTTGGATGCCCAAGTTTCGTTCTCCTAGGTTGATGCATTCGTTGCAGTAACAGTTTGAATTTCTAGGTTTCACTCTGTTTTCTCCTATATTGACAGATGCAGCTAGAACTCTAAATCAAACACGGTTTGTGCTAGCTTCTTGAAACTTGACACAATAAAGTAGTTCTACGTTCTATCTCTAAGGTTTGTTTCCTCTTGATGTAGCCTAATGCAGGGACTGGCGAATAACACTTGTATTGAAAGGGGTTGCCAAACTTCCAAAAACTAGAGTCTTCTGAAATCTCAACATATATTTTTTCATCCAATCTTCATGATACATTCAAGTAATGATCAGTACACCATTCTCACTTGGATGCCCAAGTTTTGTTCTTCTAGGTTGAAGCATTCGTTTGCAGGAACAGTTTGAATTTTTAGGTTTCACTCTGTTTTCTCCTATATTGACAGATGCAGTTAGAACTTTAAATCAAACACGGTTTGTGCTAGCTACTTGAAACATGACACAATAAAGTAGTTCTACGTTCTATCCCTAAGGTTTGTTTCCTCTTGATGTAGCCTTAAGCAGAGACTGGCGAATAACACATTCAATGAAAGGCGTTGTTAGGCTGCCAAAAAACTACAGTCTCCTGAAATCTCATCATATATTTTTTCTTCCGACCTTCATGATACTTTCAAGTAATGAGCAGTGCACCAATTATAAATTGGATGCCCAAGTTTCGTTCTCCTAGGTTGAAGCATTCGTTTGCAGGAACAGTTTGAATTTTTAGGTTTCACTCTGTTTTGTCCTATATTGACAGATGCAGGTCGAACTCTAAATCAAACACGGTTTGTGCTAGCTTCTTGAATCGTGACAAAATACTGTAGTTCTACGTTCTATCTCTAAGGTTTGTTTCCTCTTCATGTAGCCTAATGCAGGGACTGGCGAATAACACTTTAATTGAAAGGGGTTGCCAAACTTCCAAAAACTAGAGTCTTCTGAAATCTCAACATATATTTTTTCATCCAATCTTCATGACACTTTCAAGTAATGATCAGTACACCACTCCCACTTGGATGCTCAAGTTTCATTCTCCTACCTTGAAGCATTCGTTTGCAGGAACAGTTTGAATTTTTAGGTTTCACTCTGTTTTCTCCTATATTGACAAATGTAGTTCAAACTCTAAATCATACACGGTTTGGGCTAGCTTCTTGAAACTTGACACAATAAAGTAGTTCTACATTCTATCCCTAAGGTTTGTTTCCTCTTGATGTAGCCTTCAGCACAGACTGGCGAATAACACTTCCAATGAAAGGCGTTGTTAGGCTGCCAAAAAACTAGAGTCTCCTGAAATCTCAACACATATTTTTTTTCCGACCTTAATGATACTTTCAAGTAATGAGTAGTACACCAATCAAACTTGGATGCCCAAGTTTCGTTCTCCTAGGTTGATGCATTCGTTTGCAGTAACAGTTTGAATTTCTAGGTTTCACTCTGTTTTCTCCTATATTGACAGATGCAGCTAGAACTCTAAATCAAACACGGTTTGTGCTAGCTTCTTGAAAGTTGACACAATAAAGTAGTTCTATGTTCTATCTCTAAGGTTTGTTTAATCTTGATGTAGCCTAAAGCAGGGACTGGCGAATAACACTTATATTGAAAGGGGTTGCCAAACGTTCAAAAAACTAGAGTCTCCTGAAATCTCAACATATATTTTTTCATCCAATCTTCATGATACATTCAAGTAATGATCAGTACACCATTCCCACTTGGATGCCCAAGTTTTGTTCTTCTAGGTTGAAGCATTCGTTTGCAGGAACAGTTTGAATTTTTAGGTTTCACTCTGTTTTCTCCTATATTGACAGATGCAGTTAGAACTTTAAATCAAACACGGTTTGTGCTAGCTACTTGAAACATGACACAATAAAGTAGTTCTACGTTCTATCCCTAAGGTTTGTTTCCTCTTGATGTAGCCTTAAGCAGAGACTGGCGAATAACACATTCAATGAAAGGCGTTGTTAGGCTGCCAAAAAAATAGAGTCTCCTGAAATCTCAACACATATTTTTTTCCGACCTTAATGATACTTTCAAGTAATGAGCAGTACACCAATCAAACTTGGATGCTCAAGTTTCGTTCTCCTAGGTTGATGCGTTCTTTTGCAGTAAGAGTTTGAATTTCTAGGTTTCACTCTGTTTTCTCCTATATTGACAGATGCAACTAGAACTCTAAATCAAACACTGTTTGTGCTAGCTTCTTGAAACTTGACACAATAAAGTAGTTCTACGTTCTATCTCTAAGGTTTGTTTCCTCTTGATGTAGCCTAATGCAGGGACTGGCGAATAACACTTATATTGAAATTGGTTGCCAAACTTTCAAAAAACTAGAGTCTCCTGAAATCTCAACATATATTTTTTCATCCAATCTTCATGATACATTCAAGTAATGATCAGTACACCATTCCCACTTGGATGCCCAAGTTTTGTTCTTCTAGGTTGAAGCATTCGTTTGCAGGAACAGTTTGAATTTTTAGGTTTCACTCTGTTTTCTCCTATATTGACAGATGCAGTTAGAACTTTAAATCAAACACGGTTTGTGCTAGCTACTTGAAACATGACACAATAAAGTAGTTCTACGTTCTATCCCTAAGGTTTGTTTCCTCTTGATGTAGCCTTAAGCAGAGACTGGCGAATAACACATTCAATGAAAGGCGTTGTTAGGCTGCCAAAAAACTAGAGTCTCCTGAAATCTCAACACATATTTTTTTCCGACCTTAATGATACTTTCAAGTAATGAGCAGTACACCAATCAAACTTGGATGCCCAAGTTTCGTTCTCCTAGGTTGATGCATTCGTTTGCAGTAACAGTTTGAATTTCTAGGTTTCACTCTGTTTTCTCCTATTTGACAGATGCAGCTAGAACTCTAAATCAAACACGGTTTGTGCTAGCTTCTTGAAACTTGAAAAAATACTGTAGTTCTACGTTGTATCTCTAAGGTTTGTTTCCTCTTGATGTAGCCTAATGCAGGGACTGGCGAATAACACTTTTATTGAAAGGGGTTGCCAAACTTCCCAAAACTAGAGTCTTCTGATATCTCAACATATATTTTTTTTTCCAATCTTCATGATACTTTCGAGTAATGATCAGTACACCAATCCCACTTGGATGCTCAAGTTTCATTCTCCTACGTTGAAGCATTCGTTTGCAGGAACAGTTTGAATTTTTAGGTTTCACTCTGTTTTCTCCTATATTGACAAATGTAGTTCAAACTCTAAATCATACACGGTTTGGGCTAGCTTCTTGAAACTTGACACAATAAAGTAGTTCTACATTCTATCCCTAAGGTTTGTTTCCTCTTGATGTAGCCTTCAGCACAGACTGGCGAATAACACTTTCAATGAAAGGCGTTGTTAGGCTGGCAAAAAACTAGAGTCTCCTGAAATCTCAACACATATTTTTTTTCCGACCTTAATGATACTTTCAAGTAATGAGCAGTACACCGATCAAAGTTGGATGCCCAAGTTTCGTTCTCCTAGGTTGATGCATTCGTTTGCAGTAACAGTTTGAATTTCTAGGTTTCACTCTGTTTTCTCCTATATTGACAGATGCAGCTAGAACTCTAAATCAAACACGGTTTGTGCTAGCTTCTTGAAACTTGACACAATAAAGTAGTTCTACGTTCTATCTCTAAGGTTTGTTTCCTCTTGATGTAGCCTAATGCAGGGACTGGCGAATAACACTTGTATTGAAAGGGGTTGCCAAACTTCCAAAAACTAGAGTCTTCTGAAATCTCAACATATATTTTTTCATCCAATCATCATGATACATTCAAGTAATGATCAGTACACCATTCTCACTTGGATGCCCAAGTTTTGTTCTTCTAGGTTGAAGCATTCGTTTGCAGGAACAGTTTGAATTTTTAGGTTTCACTCTGTTTTCTCCTATATTGACAGATGCAGTTAGAACTTTAAATCAAACACGGTTTGTGCTAGCTACTTGAAACATGACACAATAAAGTAGTTCTACGTTCTATCCTAAGGTTTGTTTCCTCTTGATGTAGCCTTAAGCAGAGACTGGCGAATAACACATTCAATGAAAGGCGTTGTTAGGCTGCCAAAAAACTAGAGTCTCCTGAAATCTCAACACATATTTTTTTCCGACCTTAATGATACTTTCAAGTAATGAGCAGTACACCAATCAAACTTGGATGCTCAAGTTTCGTTCTCCTAGGTTGATGCGTTCTTTTGCAGTAAGAGTTTGAATTTCTAGGTTTCACTCTGTTTTCTCCTATATTGACAGATGCAACTAGAACTCTAAATCAAACACTGTTTGTGCTAGCTTCTTGAAACTTGACACAATAAAGTAGTTCTACGTTCTATCTCTAAGGTTTGTTTCCTCTTGATGTAGCCTAATGCAGGGACTGGCGAATAACACTTATATTGAAAGGGGTTGCCAAACTTTCAAAAAACTAGAGTCTCCTGAAATCTCAACATATATTTTTTCATCCAATCTTCATGATACATTCAAGTAATGATCAGTACACCATTCCCACTTGGATGCCCAAGTTTTGTTCTTCTAGGTTGAAGCATTCGTTTGCAAAAACAGTTTGAATTTTTAGGTTTCACTCTGTTTTCTCCTATATTGACAGATGCAGTTAGAACTTTAAATCAAACACGGTTTGTGCTAGCTACTTGAAACATGACACAATAAAGTAGTTCTACGTTCTATCCCTAAGGTTTCTTTCCTCTTGATGTAGCCTTAAGCAGAGACTGGCGAATAACACATTCAATGAAAGGCGTTGTTAGGCTGCCAAAAAACTAGAGTCTCCTGAAATCTCAACACATATTTTTTTCCGACCTTAATGATACTTTCAAGTAATGAGCAGTACACCAATCAAACTTGGATGCCCAAGTTTCGTTCTCCTAGGTTGATGCATTCGTTTCCAGTAACAGTTTGAATTTCTAGGTTTCACTCTGTTTTCTCCTATATTGACAGATGCAGCTAGAACTCTAAATCAAACACGGTTTGTGCTAGCTTCTTGAAACTTGAAAAAATACTGTAGTTCTACGTTGTATCTCTAAGGTTTGTTTCCTCTTGATGTAGCCTAATGCAGGGACTGGCGAATAACACTTTTATTGAAAGGGGTTGCCAAACTTCCCAAAACTAGAGTCTTCTGATATCTCAACATATATTTTTTTTTCCAATCTTCATGATACATTCGAGTAATGATCAGTACACCAATCCCACTTGGATGCTCAAGTTTCATTCTCCTACGTTGAAGCATTCGTTTGCAGGAACAGTTTGAATTTTTAGGTTTCACTCTGTTTTCTCCTATATTGACAAATGTAGTTCAAACTCTAAATCATACACGGTTTGGGCTAGCTTCTTGAAACTTGACACAATAAAGTAGTTCTACATTCTATCCCTAAGGTTTGTTTCCTCTTGATGTAGCCTTCAGCACAGACTGGCGAATAACACTTTCAATGAAAGGCGTTGTTAGGCTGCCAAAAAACTAGAGTCTCCTGAAATCTCAACACATATTTTTTTTCCGACCTTAATGATACTTTCAAGTAATGAGCAGTACACCGATCAAAGTTGGATGCCCAAGTTTCGTTCTCCTAGGTTGATGCATTCGTTTGCAGTAACAGTTTGAATTTCTAGGTTTCACTCTGTTTTCTCCTATATTGACAGATGCAGCTAGAACTCTAAATCAAACACGGTTTGTGCTAGCTTCTTGAAACTTGACACAATAAAGTAGTTCTACGTTCTATCTCTAAGGTTTGTTTCCTCTTGATGTAGCCTAATGCAGGGACTGGCGAATAACACTTGTATTGAAAGGGGTTGCCAAACTTCCAAAAACTAGAGTCTTCTGAAATCTCAACATATATTTTTTCATCCAATCATCATGGTACATTCAAGTAATGATCAGTACACCATTCTCACTTGGATGCCCAAGTTTTGTTCTTCTAGGTTGAAGCATTCGTTTGCAGGAACAGTTTGAATTTTTAGGTTTCACTCTGTTTTCTCCTATATTGACAGATGCAGTTAGAACTTTAAATCAAACACGGTTTGTGCTAGCTACTTGAAACATGACACAATAAAGTAGTTCTATGTTCTATCCCTAAGGTTTGTTTCCTCTTGATGTAGCCTTAAGCAGAGACTGGCGAATAACACATTCAATGAAAGGCGTTGTTAGGCTCCAAAAAAACTACAGTCTCCTGAAATCTCATCATATATTTTTTCTTCCGAACTTCATGACACTTTCAAGTAATGAGCAGTGCACCAATTAAAATTGGATGCCCAAGTTTCGTTCTCCTAGGTTGAAGCATTCGTTTGCAGGAACAGTTTGAATTTTTAGGTTTCACTCTGTTTTGTCCTATATTGACAGATGCAGGTCGAACTCTAAATCAAACACGGTTTGTGCTAGCTTCTTGAAACTTGACAAAATACTGTAGTTCTACGTTCTATCTCTAAGGTTTGTTTCCTCTTCATGTAGCCTAATGCAGGGACTGGCAAATAACACTTTTATTGAAAGGGGTTGCCAAACTTCCAAAAACTGGAGTCTTCTGAAATCTCAACATATATTTTTTCATCCTATCTTGATGACACTTTCAAGTAATGATCAGTACACCACTCCCACTTGGATGCTCAAGTTTCATTCTCCTACCTTGAAGCATTCGTTTGCAGTAACAGTTTGAATTTTTAGGTTTCACTCTGTTTTCTCCTATATTGACAAATGTAGTTCAAACTCTAAATCATACACGGTTGGGCTAGCTTCCTGAAACTTGACACAATAAAGTAGTTCTACATTCTATCCCTAAGGTTTGTTTCCTCTTGATGTAGCCTTCAGCACAGACTGGCGAATAACACTTCCAATGAAAGGCGTTGTTAGGCTGCCAAAAAACTAGAGTCTCTGAATCTCAACACATATTTTTTTTCCGACCTTAATGATACTTTCAAGTAATGAGTAGTACACCAATCAAACTTGGATGCCCAAGTTTCGTTCTCCTAGGTTGATGCATTCGTTTGCAGTAACAGTTTGAATTTCTAGGTTTCACTCTGTTTTCTCCTATATTGACAGATGCAGCTAGAACTCTAAATCAAACACGGTTTGTGCTAGCTTCTTGAAAGTTGACACAATAAAGTAGTTCTATGTTCTATCTCTAAGGTTTGTTTAATCTTGATGTAGCCTAAAGCAGGGACTGGCGAATCAACACTTATATTGAAAGGGGTTGCCAAACTTTCAAAAAACTAGAGTCTCCTGAAATCTCAACATATATTTTTTCATCCAATCTTCATGATACATTCAAGTAATGATCAGTACACCATTCCCACTTGGATGCCCAAGTTTTGTTCTTCTAGATTGAAGCATTCGTTTGCAGGAACAGTTTGAATTTTTAGGTTTCACTCTGTTTTCTCCTATATTGACAGATGCAGTTAGAACTTTAAATCAAACACGGTTTGTGCTACCTACTTGAAACATGACACAATAAAGTAGTTCTACGTTCTATCCCTAAGGTTTGTTTCCTCTTGATGTAGCCTTAAGCAGAGACTGGCGAATAACACATTCAATGAAAGGCGTTGTTAGGCTGCCAAAAAACTAGAGTCTCCTGAAATCTCAACACATATTTTTTCCGACCTTAATGATACTTTCAAGTAATGAGCAGTACACCAATCAAACTTGGATGCTCAAGTTTCGTTCTCCTAGGTTGATGCGTTCTTTTGCAGTAAGAGTTTGAATTTCTAGGTTTCCTCTGTTTTCTCCTATATTGACAGATGCAACTAGAACTCTAAATCAAACACTGTTTGTGCTAGCTTCTTGAAACTTGACACAATAAAGTAGTTCTACGTTCTATCTCTAAGGTTTGTTTCCTCTTGATGTAGCGTAATGCAGGGACTGGCGAATAACACTTATATTGAAAGGGGTTGCCAAACTTTCAAAAAACTAGAGTCTCCTGAAATCTCAACATATATTTTTTCATCCAATCTTCATGATACATTCAAGTAATGATCAGTACACCATTCCCACTTGGATGCCCAAGTTTTGTTCTTCTAGGTTGAAGCATTCGTTTGCAGGAACAGTTTGAATTTTTAGGTTTCACTCTGTTTTCTCCTATATTGACAGATGCAGTTAGAACTTTAAATCAAACACGGTTTGTGCTAGCTACTTGAAACATGACACAATAAAGTAGTTCTACGTTCTATCCCTAAGGTTTCTTTCCTCTTGATGTAGCCTTAAGCAGAGACTGGCGAATAACACATTCAATGAAAGGCGTTGTTAGGCTGCCAAAAAACTAGAGTCTCCTGAAATCTCAACACATATTTTTTTCCGACCTTAATGATACTTTCAAGTAATGAGCAGTACACCAATCAAACTTGGATGCCCAAGTTTCGTTCTCCTAGGTTGATGCATTCGTTTTCCAGTAACAGTTTGAATTTTCTAGGTTTCACTCTGTTTTCTCCTATATTGACAGATGCAGCTAGAACTCTAAATCAAACACGGTTTGTGCTAGCTTCTTGAAACTTGAAAAAATACTGTAGTTCTACGTTGTATCTCTAAGGTTTATTTCCTCTTGATGTAGCCTAATGCAGGGACTGGCGAATAACACTTTTATTGAAAGGGGTTGCCAAACTTCCCAAAACTAGAGTCTTCTGATATCTCAACTATATTTTTTTTTCCAATCTTCATGATACATTCGAGTAATGATCAGTACACCAATCCCACTTGGATGCTCAAGTTTCATTCTCCTACGTTGAAGCATTCGTTTGCAGGAACAGTTTGAATTTTTAGGTTTCACTCTGTTTTCTCCTATATTGACAAATGTAGTTCAAACTCTAAATCATACACGGTTTGGGCTAGCTTCTTGAAACTTGACACAATAAAGTAGTTCTACATTCTATCCCTAAGGTTTGTTTCCTCTTGATGTAGCCTTCAGCGCAGACTGGCGAATAACACTTTCAATGAAAGGCGTTGTTAGGCTGCCAAAAAACTAGAGTCTCCTGAAATCTCAACACATATTTTTTTTCCGACCTTAATGATACTTTCAAGTAATGAGCAGTACACCGATCAAAGTTGGATGCCCAAGTTTCGTTCTCCTAGGTTGATGCATTCGTTTGCAGTAACAGTTTGAATTTCTAGGTTTTCACTCTGTTTTCTCCTATATTGACAGATGCAGGCTAGAACTCTAAATCAAACACGGTTTGTGCTAGCTTCTTGAAACTTGACACAATAAAGTAGTTCTACGTTCTGTCTCTAAGGTTTGTTTCCTCTTGATGTATAGCCTAATGCAGGGACTGGCGAATA
This sequence comes from Callospermophilus lateralis, assembly GCF_048772815.1. Lineage (NCBI taxonomy): Eukaryota > Metazoa > Chordata > Mammalia > Rodentia > Sciuridae > Callospermophilus > Callospermophilus lateralis. The sequence continues at coordinate 96,966 of NW_027513806.1, read as the reverse complement.
ACACTCTATTGAAAGGGGTTGCCAAACTTCCAAAAACTAGAGTCTTCTGAAATCTCAACATATATTTTTTCATCCAATCATCATGATACATTCAAGTAATGATCAGTACACCATTCTCACTTGGATGCCCAAGTTTTGTTCTTCTAGGTTGAAGCATTCGTTTGCAGGAACAGTTTGAATTTTTAGGTTTCACTCTGTTTTCTCCAATATTGACAGATGCAGTTAGAACTTTAAATCAAACACGGTTTGTGCTAGCTACTTGAAACATGACACAATAAAGTAGTTCTACGTTCTATCCCTAAGGTTTGTTTCCTCTTGATGTAGCCTTAAGCAGAGACTGGCGAACAACACATTCAATGAAAGGCGTTGTTAGGCTGCCAAAAAACTACAGTCTCCTGAAATCTCATCATATATTTTTTCTTCCGAACTTCATGACACTTTCAAGTAATGAGCAGTGCACCAATTAAAATTGGATGCCCAAGTTTCGTTCTCCTAGGTTGAAGCATTCGTTTGCAGGAACAGTTTGAATTTTTAGGTTTCACTCTGTTTTGTCCTATATTGACAGATGCATGTCGAACTCTAAATCAAACACGGTTTGTGCTAGCTTCTTGAATCGTGACAAAATACTGTAGTTCTACGTTCTATCTCTAAGGTTTGTTTCCTCTTCATGTAGCCTAATGCAGGGACTGGCGAATAACACTTTTATTGAAAGGGGTTGCCAAACTTCCAAAAACTAGAGTCTTCTGAAATCTCAACATATATTTTTTCATCCAATCTTCATGACACTTTCAAGTAATGATCAGTACACCACTCCCACTTGGATGCTCAAGTTTCATTCTCCTACCTTGAAGCATTCGTTTGCAGTAACAGTTTGAATTTTTAGGTTTCACTCTGTTTTCTCCTATATTGACAAATGTAGTTCAAACTCTAAATCATACACGGTTTGGGCTAGCTTCTTGAAACTTGACACAATAAAGTAGTTCTACATTCTATCCCTAAGGTTTGTTTCCTCTTGATGTAGCCTTCAGCACAGACTGGCGAATAACACTTCCAATGAAAGGCATTGTTAGGCTGCCAAAAACTAGAGTCTCCTGAAATCTCAACACATATTTTTTTTCCGACCTTAATGATACTTTCAAGTAATGAGTAGTACACCAATCAAACTTGGATGCCCAAGTTTCGTTCTCCTAGGTTGATGCATTCGTTTGCAGTAACAGTTTGAATTTCTAGGTTTCACTCTGTTTTCTCCTATATTGACAGATGCAGCTAGAACTCTAAATCAAACACGGTTTGTGCTAGCTTCTTGAAAGTTGACACAATAAAGTAGTTCTATGTTCTATCTCTAAGGTTTGTTTAATCTTGATGTAGCCTAAAGCAGGGACTGGCGAATAACACTTATATTGAAAGGGGTTGCCAAACTTTCAAAAAACTAGAGTCTCCTGAAATCTCAACATATATTTTTTCATCCAATCTTCATGATACATTCAAGTAATGATCAGTACACCATTCCCACTTGGATGCCCAAGTTTTGTTCTTCTAGGTTGAACCATTCGTTTGCAGGAACAGTTTGAATTTTTAGGTTTCACTCTGTTTTCTCCTATATTGACAGATGCAGTTAGAACTTTAAATCAAACACGGTTTGTGCTAGCTACTTGAAACATGACACAATAAAGTAGTTCTACGTTCTATCCCTAAGGTTTGTTTCCTCTTGATGTAGCCTTAAGCAGAAACTGGCGAATAACACATTCAATGAAAGGCGTTGTTAGGCTGCCAAAAAACTAGAGTCTCCTGAAATCTCAACACATATTTTTTTTCCGACCTTAATGATACTTTCAAGTAATGAGCAGTACAACCGATCAAAGTTGGATGCCCAAGTTTCGTTCTCCTAGGTTGATGCATTCGTTTGCAGTAACAGTTTGAATTTCTAGGTTTCACTCTGTTTCTCTATATTGACAGATGCAGCTAGAACTCTAAATCAAACACGGTTTGTGCTAGCTTCTTGAAAGTTGACACAATAAAGTAGTTCTACGTTCTATCTCTAAGGTTTGTTTCCTCTTGATGTAGCCTAATGCAGGGACTGGCGAATAACACTTGTATTGAAAGGGGTTGCCAAACTTCCAAAAACTAGAGTCTTCTGAAATCTCAACATATATTTTTTCATCCAATCTTCATGATACATTCAAGTAATGATCAGTACACCATTCTCACTTGGATGCCCAAGTTTTGTTCTTCTAGGTTGAAGCATTCGTTTGCAGGAACAGTTTGAATTTTTAGGTTTCACTCTGTTTTCTCCTATATTGACAGATGCAGTTAGAACTTTAAATCAAACACGGTTTGTGCTAGCTACTTGAAACATGACACAATAAAGTAGTTCTACGTTCTATCCCTAAGGTTTGTTTCCTCTTGATGTAGCCTTAAGCAGAGACTGGCGAATAACACATTCAATGAAAGGCGTTGTTAGGCTGCCAAAAAACTACAGTCTCCTGAAATCTCATCATATATTTTTTCTTCCGACCTTCATGATACTTTCAAGTAATGAGCAGTGCACCAATTAAAATTGGATGCCCAAGTTTCGTTCTCCTAGGTTGAAGCATTCGTTTGCAGGAACAGTTTGAATTTTTAGGTTTCACTCTGTTTTGTCCTATATTGACAGATGCAGGTCGAACTCTAAATCAAACACGGTTTGTGCTAGCTTCTTGAATCGTGACAAAATACTGTAGTTCTACGTTCTATCTCTAAGGTTTGTTTCCTCTTCATGTAGCCTAATGCAGGGACTGGCGAATAACACTTTAATTGAAAGGGGTTGCCAATCTTCCAAAAACTAGAGTCTTCTGAAATCTCAACATATATTTTTTCATCCAATCTTCATGACACTTTCAAGTAATGATCAGTACACCACTCCCACTTGGATGGTCAAGTTTCATTCTCCTACCTTGAAGCATTCATTTGCAGTAACAGTTTGAATTTTTAGGTTTCACTCTGTTTTCTCCTATATTGACAAATGTAGTTCAAACTCTAAATCATACACGGTTTGGGCTAGCTTCTTGAAACTTGACACAATAAAGTAGTTCTACATTCTATCCCTAAGGTTTGTTTCCTCTTGATGTAGCCTTCAGCACAGACTGGCGAATAACACTTCCAATGAAAGGCGTTGTTAGGCTGCCAAAAAACTAGAGTCTCCTGAAATCTCAACACATATTTTTTTTCCGACCTTAATGATACTTTCAAGTAATGAGTAGTACACCAATCAAACTTGGATGCCCAAGTTTCATTCTCCTAGGTTGATGCATTCGTTTGCAGTAACAGTTTGAATTTCTAGGTTTCACTCTGTTTTCTCCTATATTGACAGATGCAGCTAGAACTCTAAATCAAACACGGTTTGTGCTAGCTTCTTGAAAGTTGACACAATAAAGTAGTTCTATGTTCTATCTCTAAGGTTTGTTTAATCTTGATGTAGCCTAAAGCAGGGACTGGCGAATAACACTTATATTGAAAGGGGTTGCCAAACTTTCAAAAAACTAGAGTCTCCTGAAATCTCAACATATATTTTTTCATCCAATCTTCATGATACATTCAAGTAATGATCAGTACACCATTCCCACTTGGATGCCCAAGTTTTGTTCTTCTAGGTTGAACCATTCGTTTGCAGGAACAGTTTGAATTTTTAGGTTTCACTCTGTTTTCTCCTATATTGACAGATGCAGTTAGAACTTTAAATCAAACACGGTTTGTGCTAGCTACTTGAAACATGACACAATAAAGTAGTTCTACGTTCTATCCCTAAGGTTTGTTTCCTCTTGATGTAGCCTTAAGCAGAAACTGGCGAATAACACATTCAATGAAAGGCGTTGTTAGGCTGCCAAAAAACTAGAGTCTCCTGAAATCTCAACACATATTTTTTTTCCGACCTTAATGATACTTTCAAGTAATGAGCAGTACACCGATCAAAGTTGGATGCCCAAGTTTCGTTCTCCTAGGTTGATGCATTCGTTTGCAGTAACAGTTTGAATTTCTAGGTTTCACTCTGTTTTCTCCTATATTGACAGATGCAGCTAGAACTCTAAATCAAACACGGTTTGTGCTAGCTTCTTGAAAGTTGACACAATAAAGTAGTTCTACGTTCTATCTCTAAGGTTTGTTTCCTCTTGATGTAGCCTAATGCAGGGACTGGCGAATAACACTTGTATTGAAAGGGGTTGCCAAACTTCCAAAAACTAGAGTCTTCTGAAATCTCAACATATATTTTTTCATCCAATCTTCATGATACATTCAAGTAATGATCAGTACACCATTCTCACTTGGATGCCCAAGTTTTGTTCTTCTAGGTTGAAGCATTCGTTTGCAGGAACAGTTTGAATTTTTAGGTTTCACTCTGTTTTCTCCTATATTGACAGATGCAGTTAGAACTTTAAATCAAACACGGTTTGTGCTAGCTACTTGAAACATGACACAATAAAGTAGTTCTACGTTCTATCCCTAAGGTTTGTTTCCTCTTGATGTAGCCTTAAGCAGAGACTGGCGAATAACACATTCAATGAAAGGCGTTGTTAGGCTGCCAAAAAACTACAGTCTCCTGAAATCTCATCATATATTTTTTCTTCCGACCTTCATGATACTTTCAAGTAATGAGCAGTGCACCAATTAAAATTGGATGCCCAAGTTTCGTTCTCCTAGGTTGAAGCATTCGTTTGCAGGAACAGTTTGAATTTTTAGGTTTCACTCTGTTTTGTCCTATATTGACAGATGCAGGTCGAACTCTAAATCAAACACGGTTTGTGCTAGCTTCTTGAATCGTGACAAAATACTGTAGTTCTACGTTCTATCTCTAAGGTTTGTTTCCTCTTCATGTAGCCTAATGCAGGGACTGGCGAATAACACTTTAATTGAAAGGGGTTGCCAATCTTCCAAAAACTAGAGTCTTCTGAAATCTCAACATATATTTTTTCATCCAATCTTCATGACACTTTCAAGTAATGATCAGTACACCACTCCCACTTGGATGGTCAAGTTTCATTCTCCTACCTTGAAGCATTCATTTGCAGTAACAGTTTGAATTTTTAGGTTTCACTCTGTTTTCTCCTATATTGACAAATGTAGTTCAAACTCTAAATCATACACGGTTTGGGCTAGCTTCTTGAAACTTGACACAATAAAGTAGTTCTACATTCTATCCCTAAGGTTTGTTTCCTCTTGATGTAGCCTTCAGCACAGACTGGCGAATAACACTTCCAATGAAAGGCGTTGTTAGGCTGCCAAAAAACTAGAGTCTCCTGAAATCTCAACACATATTTTTTTTCCGACCTTAATGATACTTTCAAGTAATGAGTAGTACACCAATCAAACTTGGATGCCCAAGTTTCATTCTCCTAGGTTGATGCATTCGTTTGCAGTAACAGTTTGAATTTCTAGGTTTCACTCTGTTTTCTCCTATATTGACAGATGCAGCTAGAACTCTAAATCAAACACGGTTTGTGCTAGCTTCTTGAAAGTTGACACAATAAAGTAGTTCTATGTTCTATCTCTAAGGTTTGTTTAATCTTGATGTAGCCTAAAGCAGGGACTGGCGAATAACACTTATATTGAAAGGGGTTGCCAAACTTTCAAAAAACTAGAGTCTCCTGAAATCTCAACATATATTTTTTCATCCAATCTTCATGATACATTCAAGTAATGATCAGTACACCATTCCCACTTGGATGCCCAAGTTTTGTTCTTCTAGGTTGAAGCATTCGTTTGCAGGAACAGTTTGAATTTTTAGGTTTCACTCTGTTTTCTCCTATATTGACAGATGCAGTTAGAACTTTAAATCAAACACGGTTTGTGCTAGCTACTTGAAACATGACACAATAAAGTAGTTCTACGTTCTATCCCTAAGGTTTGTTTCCTCTTGATGTAGCCTTAAGCAGAGACTGGCGAATAACACATTCAATGAAAGGCGTTGTTAGGCTGCCAAAAAACTAGAGTCTCCTGAAATCTCAACACATATTTTTTTCCGACCTTAATGATACTTTCAAGTAATGAGCAGTACACCAATCAAACTTGGATGCTCAAGTTTCGTTCTCCTAGGTTGATGCGTTCTTTTGCAGTAAGAGTTTGAATTTCTAGGTTTCACTCTGTTTTCTCCTATATTGACAGATGCAACTAGAACTCTAAATCAAACACTGTTTGTGCTAGCTTCTTGAAACTTGACACAATAAAGTAGTTCTACGTTCTATCTCTAAGGTTTGTTTCCTCTTGATGTAGCCTAATGCAGGGACTGGCGAATAACACTTATATTGAAAGGGGTTGCCAAACTTTCAAAAAACTAGAGTCTCCTGAAATCTCAACATATATTTTTTCATCCAATCTTCATGATACATTCAAGTAATGATCAGTACACCATTCCCACTTGGATGCCCAAGTTTTGTTCTTCTAGGTTGAAGCATTCGTTTGCAGGAACAGTTTGAATTTTTAGGTTTCACTCTGTTTTCTCCTATATTGACAGATGCAGTTAGAACTTTAAATCAAACACGGTTTGTGCTAGCTACTTGAAACATGACACAATAAAGTAGTTCTACGTTCTATCCCTAAGGTTTGTTTCCTCTTGATGTAGCCTTAAGCAGAGACTGGCGAATAACACATTCAATGAAAGGCGTTGTTAGGCTGCCAAAAAACTAGAGTCTCCTGAAATCTCAACACATATTTTTTTCCGACCTTAATGATACTTTCAAGTAATGAGCAGTACACCAATCAAACTTGGATGCCCAAGTTTCGTTCTCCTAGGTTGATGCATTCGTTTGCAGTAACAGTTTGAATTTCTAGGTTTCACTCTGTTTTCTCCTATATTGACAGATGCAGCTAGAACTCTAAATCAAACACGGTTTGTGCTAGCTTCTTGAAACTTGAAAAAATACTGTAGTTCTACGTTGTATCTCTAAGGTTTGTTTCCTCTTGATGTAGCCTAATGCAGGGACTGGCGAATAACACTTTTATTGAAAGGGGTTGCCAAACTTCCCAAAACTAGAGTCTTCTGATATCTCAACATATATTTTTTTTTCCAATCTTCATGATACATTCGAGTAATGATCAGTACACCAATCCCACTTGGATGCTCAAGTTTCATTCTCCTACGTTGAAGCATTCGTTTGCAGGAACAGTTTGAATTTTTAGGTTTCACTCTGTTTTCTCCTATATTGACAAATGTAGTTCAAACTCTAAATCATACACGGTTTGGGCTAGCTTCTTGAAACTTGACACAATAAAGTAGTTCTACATTCTATCCCTAAGGTTTGTTTCCTCTTGATGTAGCCTTCAGCACAGACTGGCGAATAACACTTTCAATGAAAGGCGTTGTTAGGCTGCCAAAAAACTAGAGTCTCCTGAAATCTCAACACATATTTTTTTTTCCGACCTTAATGATACTTTCAAGTAATGAGCAGTACACCGATCAAAGTTGGATGCCCAAGTTTCGTTCTCCTAGGTTGATGCATTCGTTTGCAGTAACAGTTTGAATTTCTAGGTTTCACTCTGTTTTCTCCTATATTGACAGATGCAGCTAGAACTCTAAATCAAACACGGTTTGTGCTAGCTTCTTGAAACTTGAAAAAATACTGTAGTTCTACGTTGTATCTCTAAGGTTTGTTTCCTCTTGATGTAGCCTAATGCAGGGACTGGCGAATAACACTTTTATTGAAAGGGGTTGCCAAACTTCCCAAAACTAGAGTCTTCTGATATCTCAACATATATTTTTTCATCCAATCATCATGATACATTCAAGTAATGATCAGTACACCATTTTCACTTGGATGCCCAAGTTTTGTTCTTCTAGGTTGAAGCATTCGTTTGCAGGAACAGTTTGAATTTTTAGGTTTCACTCTGTTTTCTCCTATATTGACAGATGCAGTTAGAACTTTAAATCAAACACGGTTTGTGCTAGCTACTTGAAACATGACACAATAAAGTAGTTCTACGTTCTATCCCTAAGGTTTGTTTCCTCTTGATGTAGCCTTAAGCAGAGACTGGCGAATAACACATTCAATGAAAGGCGTTGTTAGGCTGCCAAAAAACTACAGTCTCCTGAAATCTCATCATATATTTTTTCTTCCGAACTTCATGACACTTTCAAGTAATGAGCAGTGCACCAATTAAAATTGGATGCCCAAGTTTCGTTCTCCTAGGTTGAAGCATTCGTTTGCAGGAACAGTTTGAATTTTTAGGTTTCACTCTGTTTTGTCCTATATTGACAGATGCAGGTCGAACTCTAAATCAAACACGGTTTGTGCTAGCTTCTTGAATCGTGACAAAATACTGTAGTTCTACGTTCTATCTCTAAGGTTTGTTTCCTCTTCATGTAGCCTAATGCAGGGACTGGCGAATAACACTTTTATTGAAAGGGGTTGCCAAACTTCCAAAAACTAGAGTCTTCTGAAATCTCAACATATATTTTTTCATCCAATCTTCATGACACTTTCAAGTAATGATCAGTACACCACTCCCACTTGGATGCTCAAGTTTCATTCTCCTACCTTGAAGCATTCGTTTGCAGTAATGGTTTGAATTTTTAGGTTTCACTCTGTTTTCTCCTATATTGACAAATGTAGTTCAAACTCTAAATCATACACGGTTTGGGCTAGCTTCTTGAAACTTGACACAATAAAGTAGTTCTACATTCTATCCCTAAGGTTTGTTTCCTCTTGATGTAGCCTTCAGCACAGACTGGCGAATAACACTTTCAATGAAAGGCGTTGTTAGGCTGTAAAAAAACTAGAGTCTCCTGAAATCTCAACACATATTTTTTTTCCGACCTTAATGATACTTTCAAGTAATGAGTAGTACACCAATCAAACTTGGATGCCCAAGTTTCGTTCTCCTAGGTTGATGCATTCGTTTGCAGTAACACTTTGAATTTCTAGGTTTCACTCTGTTTTCTCCTATATTGACAGATGCAGCTAGAACTCTAAATCAAACACGGTTTGTGCTAGCTTCTTGAAAGTTGACACAATAAAGTAGTTCTATGTTCTATCTCTAAGGTTTGTTTAATCTTGATGTAGCCTAAAGCAGGGACTGGCGAATAACACTTATATTGAAAGGGGTTGCCAAACTTTCAAAAAACTAGAGTCTCCTGAAATCTCAACATATATTTTTTCATCCAATCTTCATGATACATTCAAGTAATGATCAGTACACCATTCCCTCTTGGATGCCCAAGTTTTGTTCTTCTAGGTTGAAGCATTCGTTTGCAGGAACAGTTTGAATTTTTTAGGTTTCACTCTGTTTTCTCCTATATTGACAGATGCAGTTAGAACTTTAATCAAACACGGTTTGTGCTAGCTACTTGAAACATGACACAATAAAGTAGTTCTACGTTCTATCCCTAAAGTTTGTTTCCTCTTGATGTAGCCTTAAGCAGAGACTGGCGAATAACACATTCAATGAAAGGCGTTGTTAGGCTGCCAAAAATCTAGAGTCTCCTGAAATCTCAACACATATTTTTTTCCGACCTTAATGATACTTCTAAGTAATGAGCAGTACACCAATCAAACTTGGATGCTCAAGTTTCGTTCTCCTAGGTTGATGCGTTCTTTTGCAGTAAGAGTTTGAATTTCTAGGTTCACTCTGTTTTCTCCTATATTGACAGATGCAACTAGAACTCTAAATCAAACACTGTTTGTGCCTTAGCTTCTTGAAACTTGACACAATAAAGTAGTTCTACGTTCTATCTCTAAGGTTTTGTTTCCTCTTGATGTAGCCTAATGCAGGGACTGGCGAATAACACTTATATTGAAAGGGGTTGCCAAACTTTCAAAAAACTAGAGTCTCCTGAAATCTCAACATATATTTTTTCATCCAATCTTCATGATACATTCAAGTAATGATCAGTACACCATTCCCACTTGGATGCCCAAGTTTTGTTCTTCAAGGTTGAAGCATTCGTTTGCAGGAACAGTTTGAATTTTTAAGGTTTCACTCTGTTTCTCCTATATTGACAGATGCCGTTAGAACTTTAAATCAAACACGGTTTGTGCTAGCTACTTGAAACCATGACAAAAAAAGTAGTTCTACGTTCTATCCCTAAGGTTTGTTTCTCTTGATGTAGCCTTAAGCAGAACTGGCGAATAACACCTTCAATGAAAGGCGTTGTTAGGCTGCCAAAAAACTAGAGTCTCCTGAAATCTCAACACATATTTTTGTTCCGACCTTAATGATACTTTCAAGTAATGAGCAGTACACCGATCAAACTTGGATGCCCAAGTTTCGTTCTCCTAGGTTGATGCATTCGTTGCAGTAACAGTTTGAATTTCTAGGTTTCACTCTGTTTTCTCCTATATTGACACATGCAGCTAAGAACTCTAAATCAAACACGGTTTGTGCTAGCTCTTGAAACTTGACACAATAAAGTAGTTCTACGTTCTATCTCTAAGGTTTGTTTCCTCTTGATGTAGCCTAATGCAGGGACTGGCGAATAACACTTGTATTGAAAGGGGTTGCCAAACTTCAAAACTAGAGTCTTCTGAAATCTCAACATATATTTTTTCATCCAATCTTCATGATACATTCAAGTAATGATCAGTACACCATCTCACTTGGATGCCCAAGTTTTGTTCTTCTAGGTTGAAGCATTCGTTTGCAGGAACAGTTTGAATTTTTAGGTTTCACTCTGTTTTCTCCTATATTGACAGATGCAGTTAGAACGTTTAAATCAAACACGGTTTGTGCTAGCTACTTGAAACATGACACAATAAAGTAGTTCTACGTTCTATCCCTAAGGTTTGTTTCCTCTTGATGTAGCCTTAAGCAGAGACTGGCGAATAACACATTCAATGAAAGGCGTTGTTAGGCTGCCAAAAAACTACAGTCTCCTGAAATCTCATCATATATTTTTCTTTCCGACCTTCATGATACGTTCAAGTAATGAGCAGTGCACCAATTAAAATTGGATGCCCAAGTTTCGTTCTCCTAGGTTGAAGCATTCGTTTGCAGGAACAGTTTGAATTTTTAGGTTCACTCTGTTTTGTCCTATATTGACAGATGCAGGTCGAACTCTAAATCAAACACGGTTTGTGCTAGCTTCTTGAATTCGTGACAAATTACTGTAGTTCTACCTTCTATCTCTAAGGTTTGTTTCTCTTCATGTAGCCTAATGCAGGGACTGGCGAATAACACTTTTATTGAAAGGGGTTGCCAAACTTCCAAAAACTAGAGTCTTCTGAAATCTCAACATATATTTTTTCATCCAATCTTCATGACACTTTCAAGTAATGATCAGTACACCACTCCCACTTGGATGCTCAAGTTTCATTCTCCTACCTTGAAGCATTCGTTTGCAGTAACAGTTTGAATTTTTAGGTTTCACTCTGTTTTCTCCTTATTGACAAATGTAGTTCAAACTCTAAATCATACACGGTTGGGCTAGCTTCTTGAAACTTGACACAATAAAGTAGTTCTACATTCTATCCCTAAGGTTTGTTTCCTCTTGATGTAGCCTTCAGCACAGACTGGAGAATAACACTTTCAATGAAAGGCGATGTTAGGCTGCCAAAAAGCTAGAGTCTCTGAAATCTCAAACACATATTTTTTTTCCGACCTTAATGATACTTTCAAGTAATGAGTAGTACACCAATCAAACTTGGATGCCCAAGTTTCATTCTCCTAGGTTGATGCATTCGTTTGCAGTAACAGTTTGAATTTCTAGGTTTCACTCTGTTTTCTCCTATATTGACACATGCAGCTAGAACTCTAAATCAAACACGGTTGTGCTAGCTTCTTGAAACTTGACACAATAAAGTAGTTCTACGTTCTATCTCTAAGGTTTGTTTCCTCTTGATGTAGCCTAATGCAGGGACTGGCGAATAACACTTGTATTGAAAGGGGTTGCCAAACTTCCAAAAACTAGAGTCTTCTGAAATCTTCAACATATATTTTTTCATCCAATCTTCATGATACATTCAAGTAATGATCAGTACACCATTCTCACTTGGATGCCCAAGTTTTGTTCTTCTAGGTTGAAGCATTCGTTTGCAGGAACAGTTTGAATTTTTAGGTTTCACTCTGTTTTCTCCTATATTGACAGATGCAGTTAGAACTTTAAATCAAACACGGTTTGTGCTAGCTACTTGAAACATGACACAATAAAGTAGTTCTACGTTCTATCCCTAAGGTTTGTTTCCTCTTGATGTAGCCTTAAGCAGAGACTGGCGAATAACACATTCAATGAAAGGCGTTGTTAGGCTGCCAAAAAACTACAGTCTCCTGAAATCTCATCATATATTTTTCTTCCGACCTTCATGATACGTTCAAGTAATGAGCAGTGCACCAATTAAAATTGGATGCCCAAGTTTCGTTCTCCTAGGTTGAAGCATTCGTTTGCAGGAACAGTTTGAATTTTTAGGTTTCACTCTGTTTGTCCTATATTGACAGATGCAGGTCGAACTCTAAATCAAACACGGTTTGTGCTAGCTTCTTGAATCGTGACAAATTACTGTAGTTCTACCTTCTATCTCTAAGGTTTGTTTCCTCTTCATGTAGCCTAATGCAGGGACTGGCGAATAACACTTTTATTGAAAGGGTTGCCAAACTTCCAAAAACTAGAGTCTCTGAAATCTCAACATATATTTTTTCATCCAATCTTCATGACACTTTCAAGTAATGATCAGTACACCACTCCCACTTGGATGCTCAAGTTTCATTCTCCTACCTTGAAGCATTCGTTTGCAGTAACAGTTTGAATTTTTAGGTTTCACTCTGTTTTCTCCTATATTGACAAATGTAGTTCAAACTCTAAATCATACACGGTTTGGGCTAGCTTCTTGAAACTTGACACAATAAAGTAGTTCTACATTCTATCCCTAAGGTTTGTTTCCTCTTGATGTAGCCTTCAGCACAGACTGGAGAATAACACTTTCAATGAAAGGCGATGTTAGGCTGCCAAAAAGCTAGAGTCTCCTGAAATCTCAACACATATTTTTTTTCCGACCTTAATGATACTTTCAAGTAATGAGTAGTACACCAATCAAACTTGGATGCCCAAGTTTCATTCTCCTAGGTTGATGCATTCGTTTGCAGTAACAGTTTGAATTTCTAGGTTTCACTCTGTTTTCTCCATATTGACAGATGCAGCTAGAACTCTAAATCAAACACGGTTTGTGCTAGCTTCTTGAAAGTTGACACAATAAAGTAGTTCTATGTTCTATCTCTAAGGTTTGTTTAATCTGATTTAGCCTAAAGCAGGGACTGGCGAATAACACTTATATTGAAAGGGGTTGCCAAACTTTCAAAAAACTAGAGTCTCCTGAAATCTCAACATATATTTTTTCATCCAATCTTCATGATACATTCAAGTAATGATCAGTACACCATTCCCACTTGGATGCCCAAGTTTTGTTCTTCTAGGTTGAACCATTCGTTTGCAGGAACAGTTTGAAATTTTTAGGTTTCACTCTGTTTCTCCTATATTGACAGATGCAGTTAGAACTTTAAATCAAACACGGTTTGTGCTAGCTACTTGAAACATGACCACATAAAGTAGTTCTACGTTTCTATCCCTAAGGTTTGTTTCCTCTTGATGTAGCCTTAAGCAGAGAATGGCGAATAACACATTCAATGAAAGGCGTTTTTAGGCTGCCAAAAAACTAGAGTCTCCTGAAATCTCAACACATATTTTTTCCGACCTTAATGATACTTTCAAGTAATGAGCAGTACACAATCAAACTTGGATGCTCAAGTTTCGTTCTCCTAGGTTGATGCATTCTTTTGCAGTAAGAGTTTGAATTTCTAGGTTTCACTCGGTTTTCTCCTATATTGACAAATGCAAACTAGAACTCTAAATCAAACACTGTTTGTGCTAGCTTCTTGAAACTTGACACAATAAAGTAGTTCTACGTTCTAATCTCTAAGGTTTGTTTCCTCTTGATGTAGCCTAATGCAGGGACTGGCGAATAACACTTATATTGAAAGGGGTTGCCAAACTTTCAAAAAACTAGAGTCTCCTGAAATCTCAACATATATTTTTTCATCCAATCTTCATGATACATTCAAGTAATGATGAGTACACCATTTCCACTTGGATGCCCAAGTTTTGTTCTTCTAGGTTGAAGCATTCGTTTGCAGGAACAGTTTGAATTTTAGGTTTCACTCTGTTTTCTCCTATATTGACAGATGCAGTTAGAACTTAAATCAAACACGGTTTGTGCTAGCTACTTGAAACATGACACAATAAAGTAGTTCTACGTTCTATCCCTAAGGTTTGTTTCCTCTTGATGTAGCCTTAAGCAGAGACTGGCGAATAACACATTCAATGAAAGGCGTTGTTAGGCTGCCAAAAAACTAGAGTCTCCTGAAAATCTCAACACATATTTTTTTCCGACCTTAATGATACTTTCAGTAATGAGCAGTACACCAATCAAACTTGGATGCTCAAGTTTCGTTCTCCTAGGTTGATGCATTCTTTTGCAGTAAGAGTTTGAATTTCTAGGTTTCACTCTGTTTTCTCCTATATTGACAGATGCAACTAGAACTCTAAATGAAACACTGTTTGTGCTAGCTTCTTGAAACTTGACACAATAAAGTAGTTCTATGTTCTATCTCTAAGGTTTGTTTCCTCTTGATGTAGCCTAATGCAGGGACTGGCGAATTAACACTTATATTGAAAGGGGTTGCCAAACTTTCAAAAACTAGAGTCTCCTGAAATCTCAACATATATTTTTTGATCCAATCTTCATGATACATTCAAGTAATGATCAGTACACCATTCCCACTTGGATGCCCAAGTTTTGTTCTTCTAGGTTGAAGCATTCGTTTGCAGGGAACAGTTTGAATTTTTAGGTTTCACTCTGTTTTCTCCTATATTGACAGATGCAGTTAGAACTTTAAATCAAACACGGTTTGTGCTAGCTACTTGAAACATGACACAATAAAGTAGTTCTACGTTCTATCCCTAAGGTTTGTTTCCTCTTGATGTAGCCTTAAGCAGAAACTGGCGAATAACACATTCAATGAAAGGCGTTGTTAGGCTGCCAAAAAACTAGAGTCTCCTGAAATCTCAACACATATTTTTTTTCCGAACTTAATGATACTTTCAAGTAATGAGTAGTACACCAATCAAACTTGGATGCCCAAGTTTCGTTCTCCTAGGTTGATGCATTCGTTTGCAGTAACAGTTTGAATTTCTAGGTTTCACTCTGTTTTCTCCTATATTGACAGATGCAGCTAGAACTCTAAATCAAACACGGTTTGTGCTAGCTTCTTGAAACTTGAAAAAATACTGTAGTTCTACGTTGTATCTCTAAGGTTTGTTTCCTCTTGATGTAGCCTAAAGCAGGGACTGGCGAATAACACTTTTATTGAAAGGGGTTGCCAAACTTCCCAAAACTAGAGTCTTCTGATATCTCAACATATAATTTTTTTCCAATCTTCATGATACTTTCGAGTAATGATCAGTACACCAATCCCACTTGGATGCTCAAGTTTCATTCTCCTACGTTGAAGCATTCGTTTGCAGGAACAGTTTGAATTTTTAGGTTTCACTCTGTTTTCTCCTATATTGAGAAATGTAGTTCAAACTCTAAATCATACACGGTTTGGGCTAGCTTCTTGAAACTTGACACAATAAAGTAGTTCTACATTCTATCCCTAAGGTTTGTTTCCTCTTGATGTAGCCTTCAGCACAGACTGGCGAATAACACTTTCAATGAAAGGCGTTGTTAGGCTGCCAAAAAACTAGAGTCTCCTGAAATCTCAACACATATTTTTTTTCCGACCTTAATGATACTTTCAAGTAATGAGCAGTACACCGATCAAAGTTGGATGCCCAAGTTTCGTTCTCCTAGGTTGATGCATTCGTTTGCAGTAACAGTTTGAATTTCTAGGTTTCACTCTGTTTTCTCCTATATTGACAGATGCAGCTAGAACTCTAAATCAAACACGGTTTGTGCTAGCTTCTTGAAACTTGACACAATAAAGTAGTTCTACGTTCTATCTCTAAGGTTTGTTTCCTCTTGATGTAGCCTAATGCAGGGACTGGCGAATAACACTTGTATTGAAAGGGGTTGCCAAACTTCCAAAAACTAGAGTCTTCTGAAATCTCAACATATATTTTTTCATCCAATCTTCATGATACATTCAAGTAATGATCAGTACACCATTCTCACTTGGATGCCCAAGTTTTGTTCTTCTAGGTTGAAGCATTCGTTTGCAGGAACAGTTTGAATTTTTAGGTTTCACTCTGTTTTCTCCTATATTGACAGATGCAGTTAGAACTTTAAATCAAACACGGTTTGTGCTAGCTACTTGAAACATGACACAATAAAGTAGTTCTACGTTCTATCCCTAAGGTTTGTTTCCTCTTGATGTAGCCTTAAGCAGAGACTGGCGAATAACACATTCAATGAAAGGCGTTGTTAGGCTGCCAAAAAACTACAGTCTCCTGAAATCTCATCATATATTTTTTCTTCCGACCTTCATGATACTTTCAAGTAATGAGCAGTGCACCAATTAAAATTGGATGCATAAGTTTCGTTCTCCTAGGTTGAAGCATTCGTTTGCAGGAAGAGTTTGAATTTTTAGGTTTCACTCTGTTTTGTCCTATATTGACAGATGCAGGTCGAACTCTAAATCAAACACGGTTTGTGCTAGCTTCTTGAATCGTGACAAAATACTGTAGTTCTACGTTCTATCTCTAAGGTTTGTTTCCTCTTCATGTAGCCTAATGCAGGGACTGGCGAATAACACTTTTATTGAAAGGGGTTGCCAAACTTCCAAAAACTAGAGTCTTCTGAAATCTCAACATATATTTTTTCATCCAATCTTCATGACACTTTCAAGTAATGATCAGTACACCACTCCCACTTGGATGCTCAAGTTTCATTCTTCTACCTTGAAGCATTCGTTTGCAGTAACAGTTTGAATTTTTAGGTTTCACTCTGTTTTCTCCTATATTGACAAATGTAGTTCAAACTCTAAATCATACACGGTTTGGGCTAGCTTCTTGAAACTTGACACAATAAAGTAGTTCTACATTCTATCCCTAAGGTTTGTTTCCTCTTGATGTAGCCTTCAGCACAGACTGGCGAATAACACTTTCAATGAAAGGCGTTGTTAGGCTGCCAAAAAACTAGAGTCTCCTGAAATCTCAACACATATATTTTTTTCCGACCTTAATGATACTTTCAAGTAATGAGCAGTACACCGATCAAAGTTGGATGCCCAAGTTTCGTTCTCCTAGGTTGATGCATTCGTTTGCAGTAACAGTTTGAATTTCTAGGTTTCACTCTGTTTTCTCCTATATTGACAGATGCAGCTAGAACTCTAAATCAAACACGGTTTGTGCTAGCTTCTTGAAACTTGACACAATAAAGTAGTTCTACGTTCTATCTCTAAGGTTTGTTTCCTCTTGATGTAGCCTAATGCAGGGACTGGCGAATAACACTTGTATTGAAAGGGGTTGCCAAACTTCCAAAAACTAGAATCTTCTGAAATCTCAACATATATTTTTTCATCCAATCATCATGATACATTCAAGTAATGATCAGTACACCATTCTCACTTGGATGCCCAAGTTTTGTTCTTCTAGGTTGAAGCATTCGTTTGCAGGAACAGTTTGAATTTTTAGGTTTCACTCTGTTTTCTCCTATATTGACAGATGCAGTTAGAACTTTAAATCAAACACGGTTTGTGCTAGCTACTTGAAACATGACACAATAAAGTAGTTCTACGTTCTATCCCTAAGGTTTGTTTCCTCTTGATGTAGCCTTAAGCAGAGACTGGCGAATAACACATTCAATGAAAGGCGTTGTTAGGCTGCCAAAAAACTACAGTCTCCTGAAATCTCATCATATATTTTTTCTTCCGAACTTCATGACACTTTCAAGTAATGAGCAGTGCACCAATTAAAATTGGATGCCCAAGTTTCGTTCTCCTAGGTTGAAGCATTCGTTTGCAGGAACAGTTTGAATTTTTAGGTTTCACTCTGTTTTGTCCTATATTGACAGATGCAGGTCGAACTCTAAATCAAACACGGTTTGTGCTAGCTTCTTGAAACTTGACAAAATACTGTAGTTCTACGTTCTATCTCTAAGGTTTGTTTCCTCTTCATGTAGCCTAATGCAGGGACTGGCGAATAACACTTTTATTGAAAGGGGTTGCCAAACTTCCAAAAACTAGAGTCTTCTGAAATCTCAACATATATTTTTTCATCCAATCTTCATGACACTTTCAAGTAATGATCAGTACACCACTCCCACTTGGATGCTCAAGTTTCATTCTCCTACCTTGAAGCATTCGTTTGCAGTAACAGTTTGAATTTTTAGGTTTCACTCTGTTTTCTCCTATATTGACAAATGTAGTTCAAACTCTAAATCATACACGGTTTGGGCTAGCTTCCTGAAACTTGACACAATAAAGTAGTTCTACATTCTATCCCTAAGGTTTGTTTCCTCTTGATGTAGCCTTCAGCACAGACTGGCAAATAACACTTCCAATGAAAGGCGTTGTTAGGCTGCCAAAAAACTAGAGTCTCCTGAAATCTCAACACATATTTTTTTTCCGACCTTAATGATACTTTCAAGTAATGAGTAGTACACCAATCAAACTTGGATGCCCAAGTTTCGTTCTCCTAGGTTGATGCATTCGTTTGCAGTAACAGTTTGAATTTCTAGGTTTCACTCTGTTTTCTCCTATATTGACAGATGCAGCTAGAACTCTAAATCAAACACGGTTTGTGCTAGCTTCTTGAAAGTTGACACAATAAAGTAGTTCTATGTTCTATCTCTAAGGTTTGTTTAATCTTGATGTAGCCTAAAGCAGGGACTGGCGAATAACACTTATATTGAAAGGGGTTGCCAAACTTTCAAAAAACTAGAGTCTCCTGAAATCTCAACATATATTTTTTCATCCAATCTTCATGATACATTCAAGTAATGATCAGTACACCATTCCCACTTGGATGCCCAAGTTTTGTTCTTCTAGGTTGAAGCATTCGTTTGCAGGAACAGTTTGAATTTTTAGGTTTCACTCTGTTTTCTCCTATATTGACAGATGCAGTTAGAACTTTAAATCAAACACGGTTTGTGCTAGCTACTTGAAACATGACACAATAAAGTAGTTCTACGTTCTATCCCTAAGGTTTGTTTCCTCTTGATGTAGCCTTAAGCAGAGACTGGCGAATAACACATTCAATGAAAGGCGTTGTTAGGCTGCCAAAAAACTAGAGTCTCCTGAAATCTCAACACATATTTTTTTCCGACCTTCATGATACTTTCAAGTAATGAGCAGTACACCAATCAAACTTGGATGCTCAAGTTTCGTTCTCCTAGGTTGATGCATTCTTTTGCAGTAAGAGTTTGAATTTCTAGGTTTCACTCTGTTTTCTCCTATATTGACAGATGCAACTAGAACTCTAAATCAAACACTGTTTGTGCTAGCTTCTTGAAACTTGACACAATAAAGTAGTTCTACGTTCTATCTCTAAGGTTTGTTTCCTCTTGATGTAGCCGAATGCAGGGACTGGCGAATAACACTTTTATTGAAAGGGGTTGCCAAACTTCCCAAAACTAGAGTCTTCTGATATCTCAACATATATTTTTTTTTCCAATCTTCATGATACTTTCGAGTAATGGTCAGTACACCAATCCCACTTGGATGCTCAAGTTTCATTCTCCTACGTTGAAGCATCCGTTTGCAGGAACAGTTTGAATTTTTAGGTTTCACTCTGTTTTCTCCTATATTGACAAATGTAGTTCAAACTCTAAATCACACACGGTTTGGGCTAGCTTCTTGAAACTTGACACAATAAAGTAGTTCTACATTCTATCCCTAAGGTTTGTTTCCTCTTGATGTAGCCTTCAGCACAGACTGGCAAATAACACTTTCAATGAAAGGCGTTGTTAGGCTGCCAAAAAACTAGAGTCTCCTGAAATCTCAACACATATTTTTTTTTCCGACCTTAATGATACATTCAAGTAATGAGCAGTACACCGATCAAAGTTGGATGCAAAAGTTTTGTTCTCCTAGGTTGATGCATTCGTTTGCAGTAACAGTTTGAATTTCTAGGTTTCACTCTGTTTTCTCCTATATTGACAGATGCAGCTAGAACTCTAAATCAAACACGGTTTGTGCTAGCTTCTTGAAACTTGACACAATAAAGTAGTTCTACATTCTATCTCTAAGGTTTGTTTCCTCTTGATGTAGCCTAATGCAGGGCCTGGCGAATAACACTTGTATTGAAAGGGGTTGCCAAACTTCCAAAAACTAGAGTCTTCTGAAATCTCAACATATATTTTTTCATCCAATCTTCATGATACATTCAAGTAATGATCAGTACACCATTCTCACTTGGATGCCCAAGTTTTGTTCTTCTAGGTTGAAGCATTCGTTTGCAGGAACAGTTTGAATTTTTAGGTTTCACTCTGTTTTCTCCTATATTGACAGATGCAGTTAGAACTTTAAATCAAACACGGTTTGTGCTAGCTACTTGAAACATGACACAATAAAGTAGTTCTACGTTCTATCCCTAAGGTTTGTTTCCTCTTGATGTAGCCTTAAGCAGAGACTGGCGAATAACATATTCAATGAAAGGCGTTGTTAGGCTGCCAAAAAACTACAGTCTCCTGAAATCTCATCATATATTTTTTCTTCCGACCTTCATGATACTTTCAAGTAATGAGCAGTGCACCAATTAAAATTGGATGCCCAAGTTTCGTTCTCCTAGGTTGAAGCATTCGTTTGCAGGAACAGTTTGAATTTTTAGGTTTCACTCTGTTTTGTCCTATATTGACAGATGCAGGTCGAACTCTAAATCAAACACGGTTTGTGCTAGCTTCTTGAATCGTGACAAAATACTGTAGTTCTACGTTCTATCTCTAAGGTTTGTTTCCTCTTCATGTAGCCTAATGCAGGGACTGGCGAATAACACTTTTAATGAAAGGGGTTGCCAAACTTCCAAAAACTAGAGTCTTCTGAAATCTCAACATATATTTTTTCATCCAATCCTCATGACACTTTCAAGTAATGATCAGTACACCACTCCCACTTGGATGCTCAAGTTTCATTCTCCTACCTTGAAGCATTCGTTTGCAGTAACAGTTTGAATTTTTAGGTTTCACTCTGTTTTCTCCTATATTGACAAATGTAGTTCAAACTCTAAATCATACACGGTTTGGGCTAGCTTCTTGAAACTTGACACAATAAAGTAGTTCTACATTCTATCCCTAAGGTTTGTTTCCTCTTGATGTAGCCTTCAGCACAGACTGGCGAATAACACTTTCAATGAAAGGCGTTGTTAGGCTGCCAAAAAACTAGAGTCTCCTGAAATCTCAACACATATTTTTTTTCCGACCTTAATGATACTTTCAAGTAATGAGTAGTACACCAATCAAACTTGGATGCCCAAGTTTCGTTCTCCTAGGTTGATGCATTCGTTTGCAGTAACAGTTTGAATTTCTAGGTTTCACTCTGTTTTCTCCTATATTGACAGATGCAGCTAGAACTCTAAATCAAACACGGTTTGTGCTAGCTTCTTGAAAGTTGACACAATAAAGTAGTTCTATGTTCTATCTCTAAGGTTTGTTTAATCTTGATGTAGCCTAAAGCAGGGACTGGAGAATAACACTTATATTGAAAGGGGTTGCCAAACTTTCAAAAAACTAGAGTCTCCTGAAATCTCAACATATATTTTTTCATCCAACCTTCATGATACATTCAAGTAATGATCAGTACACCATTCCCACTTGGATGCCCAAGTTTTGTTCTTCTAGGTTGAAGCATTCGTTTGCAGAAACAGTTTGAATTTTTAGGTTTCACTCTGTTTTCTCCTATATTGACAGATGCAGTTAGAACTTTAAATCAAACACGGTTTGTGCTAGCTACTTGAAACATGACACAATAAAGTAGTTCTACGTTCTATCCCTAAGGTTTGTTTCCTCTTGATGTAGCCTTAAGCAGAGACTGGCGAATAACACATTCAATGAAAGGCGTTGTTAGGCTGCCAAAAAACTACAGTCTCCTGAAATCTCATCATATATTTTTTCTTCCGACCTTCATGATACTTTCAAGTAATGAGCAGTGCACCAATTAAAATTGGATGCCCAAGTTTCGTTCTCCTAGGTTGAAGCATTCGTTTGCAGGAACAGTTTGAATTTTTAGGTTTCACTCTGTTTGTCCTATATTGACAGATGCAGGTCGAACTCTAAATCAAACACGGTTTGTGCTAGCTTCTTGAATCGTGACAAAATACTGTAGTTCTACGTTCTATCTCTAAGGTTTGTTTCCTCTTCATGTAGCCTAATGCAGGGACTGGCGAATAACACTTTTATTGAAAGGGGTTGCCAAACTTCCAAAAACTAGAGTCTTCTGAAATCTCAACATATATTTTTTCATCCAATCTTCATGACACTTTCGAGTAATGATCAGTACACCACTCCCACTTGGATGCTCAAGTTTCATTCTCCTACCTTGAAGCATTCGTTTGCAGTAACAGTTTGAATTTTTAGGTTTCACTCTGTTTTCTCCTATATTGACAAATGTAGTTCAAACTCTAAATCATACACGGTTTGGGCTAGCTTCTTGAAACTTGACACAATAAAGTAGTTCTACATTCTATCCCTAAGGTTTGTTTCCTCTTGATGTAGCCTTCAGCACAGACTGGCGAATAACACTTTCAATGAAAGGCGTTGTTAGGCTGCCGAAAAACTAGAGTCTCCTGAAATCTCAACACATATTTTTTTTCCGACCTTAATGATACTTTCAAGTAATGAGTAGTACACCGATCAAACTTGGATGCCCAAGTTTCGTTCTCCTAGGTTGATGCATTCGTTTGCAGTAACAGTTTGAATTTCTAGGTTTCACTCTGTTTTCTCCTATATTGACAGATGCAGCTAGAACTCTAAATCAAACACGGTTTGTGCTAGCTTCTTGAAAGTTGACACAATAAAGTAGTTCTATGTTCTATCTCTAAGGTTTGTTTAATCTTGATGTAGCCTAAAGCAGGGACTGGCGAATAAACTTATATTGAAAGGGGTTGCCAAACTTTCAAAAACTAGAGTCTCCTGAAATCTCAACATATATTTTTTCATCCAATCTTCATGATACATTCAAGTAATGATCAGTACACCATTCCCACTTGGATGCCCAAGTTTTGTTCTTCTAGGTTGAAGCATTCGTTTGCAAGAACAGTTTGAATTTTTAGGTTTCACTCTGTTTTCTCCTATATTGACAGATGCAGTTAGAACTTTAAATCAAACACGGTTTGTGCTAGCTACTTGAAACATGACACAATAAAGTAGTTCTACGTTCTATCCCTAAGGTTTGTTTCCTCTTGATGTAGCCTTAAGCAGAGACTGGCGAATAACACATTCAATGAAAGGCGTTGTTAGGCTGCCAAAAAACTAGAGTCTCCTGAAATCTCAACACATATTTTTTTCCGACCTTAAAGATACTTCAAGTAATGAGCAGTACACCAATCAAACTTGGATGCTCAAGTTTCGTTCTCCTAGGTTGATGCATTCTTTTGCAGTAAGAGTTTGAATTTCTAGGTTTCACTCTGTTTTCTCCTATATTGACAGACGCAACTAGAACTCTAAATCAAACACTGTTTGTGCTAGCTTCTTGAAACTTGACACAATAAAGTATTTCTACGTTCTATCTCTAAGGTTTGTTTCCTCTTGATGTAGCCTAATGCAGGGACTGGGGAATAACACTTATATGAAAGGGGTTGCCAAACTTTCAAAAAACTAGAGTCTCCTGAAATCTCAACATATATTTTTTCATCCAATCTTCATGATACATTCAAGTAATGATCAGTACACCATTCCACTTGGATGCCCAAGTTTTGTTCTTCTAGGTTGAAGCATTCGTTTGCAGGAACAGTTTGAATTTTTAGGTTTCACTCTGTTTTCTCCTATATTGACAGATGCAGTTAGAACTTTAAATCAAACACGGTTTGTGCTAGCTACTTGAAACATGACACAATAAAGTAGTTCTACATTCTATCCCTAAGGTTTGTTTCCTCTTGATGTAGCCTTAAGCAGAAACTGGCGAATAACACATTCAATGAAAGGCGTTGTTAGGCTGCCAAAAAACTAGAGTCTCCTGAAATCTCAACACATATTTTTTTTCCGACCTTAATGATACTTTCAAGTAATGAGCAGTACACCGATCAAAGTTGGATGCCCAAGTTTCGTTCTCCTAGGTTGATGCATTCGTTTGCAGTAACAGTTTGAATTTCTAGGTTTCACTCTGTTTTCTCCTATATTGACAGATGCAGCTAGAACTCTAAATCAAACACGGTTTGTGCTAGCTTCTTGAAACTTGACACAATAAAGTAGTTCTACGTTCTATCTCTAAGGTTTGTTTCCTCTTGATGTAGCCTAATGCAGGGACTGGCGAATAACACTTGTATTGAAAGGGGTTGCCAAACTTCCAAAAACTAGAGTCTTCTGAAATCTCAACATATATTTTTTCATCCAATCTTCATGATACATTCAAGTAATGATCAGTACACCATTCTCACTTGGATGCCCAAGTTTTGTTCTTCTAGGTTGAAGCATTCGTTTGCAGGAACAGTTTGAATTTTTAGGTTTCACTCTGTTTTCTCCTATATTGACAGATGCAGTTAGAACTTTAAATCAAACATGGTTTGTGCTAGCTACTTGAAACATGACACAATAAAGTAGTTCTACGTTCTATCCCTAAGGTTTGTTTCCTCTTGATGTAGCCTTAAGCAGAGACTGGCGAATAACACATTCAATGAAAGGCGTTGTTAGGCTGCCAAAAAACTACAGTCTCCTGAAATCTCATCATATATTTTTTCTTCCGACCTTCATGATACTTTCAAGTAATGAGCAGTGCACCAATTAAAATTGGATGCCCAAGTTTCGTTCTCCTAGGTTGAAGCATTCGTTTGCAGGAACAGTTGAATTTTTAGGTTTCACTCTGTTTTGTCCTATATTGACAGATGCAGGTCGAACTCTAAATCAAACACGGTTTGTGCTAGCTTCTTGAATCGTGACAAAATACTGTAGTTCTACGTTCTATCTCTAAGGTTTGTTTCCTCTTCATGTAGCCTAATGCAGGGACTGGCGAATAACACTTTTATTGAAAGGGGTTGCCAAACTTCCAAAAACTAGAGTCTTCTGAAATCTCAACATATATTTTTTCATCCAATCTTCATGACACTTTCGAGTAATGATCAGTACACCACTCCCACTTGGATGCTCAAGTTTCATTCTCCTACCTTGAAGCATTCGGTTTGCAGTAACAGTTTGAATTTTTAGGTTTCACTCTGTTTTCTCCTATATTGACAAATGTAGTTCAAACTCTAAATCATACACGGTTTGGGCTAGCTTCTTGAAACTTGACACAATAAAGTAGTTCTACATTCTCTCCCTAAGGTTTGTTTCCTCTTGATGTAGCCTTCAGCACAGACTGGCGAATAACACTTTCAATGAAAGGCGTTGTTAGGCTGCCAAAAAACTAGAGTCTCCTGAAATCTCAACACATATTTTTTTTCCGACCTTAATGATACTTTCAAGTAATGAGTAGTACACCGATCAAACTTGGATGCCCAAGTTTCGTTCTCCTAGGTTGATGCATTCGTTTGCAGTAACTGTTTGAATTTCTAGGTTTCCACTCTGTTTTCTCCTATATTGACAGATGCAGCTAGAACTCTAAATCAAACACGGTTTGTGCTAGCTTCTTGAAAGTTGACACAATAAAGTAGTTCTATGTTCTATCTCTAAGGTTTGTTTAATCTTGATGTAGCCTAAAGCAGGGACTGGCGAATAACACTTATATTGAAAGGGGTTGCGAAACTTTCAAAAAACTAGAGTCTCCTGAAATCTCAACATATATTTTTTCATCCAATCTTCATGATACATTCAAGTAATGATCAGTACACCATTCCCACTTGGATGCCCAAGTTTTGTTCTTCTAGGTTGAAGCATTCGTTTGCAAGAACAGTTTGAATTTTTAGGTTTCACTCTGTTTTCTCCTATATTGACAGATGCAGTTAGAACTTTAAATCAAACACGGTTTGTGCTAGCTACTTGAAACATGACACAATAAAGTAGTTCTACGTTCTATCCCTAAGGTTTGTTTCCTCTTGATGTAGCCTTAAGCAGAGACTGGCGAATAACACATTCAATGAAAGGCGTTGTTAGGATGCCAAAAAACTAGAGTCTCCTGAAATCTCAACACATATTTTTTTCCGACCTTAATGATACTTTCAAGTAATGAGCAGTACACCAATCAAACTTGGATGCTCAAGTTTCGTTCTCCTAGGTTGATGCATTCTTTTCAGTAAGAGTTTGAATTTCTAGGTTTCACTCTGTTTTCTCCTATATTGACAGATGCAACTAGAACTCTAAATCAAACACTGTTTGTGCTAGCTTCTTGAAACTTGACACAATAAAGTAGTTCTACGTTCTATCTCTAAGGTTTGTTTCCTCTTGATGTAGCCTAGTACAGGGACTGGCGAATAACACTTATATTGAAAGGGGTTGCCAAACTTTCAAAAAACTAGAGTCTCCTGAAATCTCAACATATATTTTTTCATCCAATCTTCATGATACATTCAAGTAATGATCAGTACACCATTCCCACTTGGATGCCCAAGTTTTGTTCTTCTAGGTTGAAGCATTCGTTTGCAGGAACAGTTTTGAATTTTTAGGTTTCACTCTGTTTTCTCCTATATTGACAGATGCAGTTAGAACTTTAAATCAAACACGGTTTGTGCTAGCTACTTGAAACATGACACCAATAAAGTAGTTCTACGTTCTATCCCTAAGGTTTGTTTCCTCTTGATGTAGCCTTAAGCAGAAACTGGCGAATAACACATTCAATGAAAGGCGTTGTTAGGCTGCCAAAAAACTAGAGTCTCCTGAAATCTCAACACATATTTTTTTCCGACCTTAATGATACTTTCAAGTAATGAGTAGTACACCAATCAAACTTGGATGCCCAAGTTTCGTTCTCCTAGGTTGATGCATTCGTTTTCAGTAACAGTTTGAATTTCTAGGTTTCACTCTGTTTTCTCCTATATTGACAGATGCCGCTAGAACTCTAAATCAAACACGGTTTGTGCTAGCTTCTTGAAACTTGACACAATAAAGTAGTTCTACGTTCTATCTCTAAGGTTTGTTTCCTCTTGATGTAGCCTAATGCAGGGACTGGCGAATAACACTTGTATTGAAAGGGGTTGCCAAACTTCCAAAAACTAGAGTCTTCTGAAATCTCAACATATATTTTTTCATCCAATCTTCATGATACATTCAAGTAATGATCAGTACACCATTCTCACTTGGATGCCCAAGTTTTGTTCTTCTAGGTTGAAGCATTCGTTTGCAGGAACAGTTTGAATTTTTAGGTTTCACTCTGTTTTCTCCTATATTGACAGATGCAGTTAGAACTTTAAATCAAACACGGTTTGTGCTAGCTACTTGAAACATGACACAATAAAGTAGTTCTACGTTCTATCCCTAAGGTTTGTTTCTCTTGATGTAGCCTT
The DNA here is from genome assembly GCF_048772815.1 of Callospermophilus lateralis. Classification (NCBI taxonomy): domain Eukaryota; kingdom Metazoa; phylum Chordata; class Mammalia; order Rodentia; family Sciuridae; genus Callospermophilus; species Callospermophilus lateralis. The sequence continues at coordinate 69,494 of NW_027513806.1, read as the reverse complement.
AAGCAGAGACTGGCGAATAACACATTCAATGAAAGGCGTTGTTAGGCTGCCAAAAAACTACAGTCTCCTGAAATCTCATCATATATTTTTTCTTCCGACCTTCATGATACTTTCAAGTAATGAGCAGTGCACCAATTAAAATTGGATGCCCAAGTTTCGTTCTCCTAGGTTGAAGCATTCGTTTGCAGGAACAGTTTTGAATTTTTAGGTTTCACTCTGTTTTGTCCTATATTGACAGATGCAGGTCGAACTCTAAATCAAACACGGTTTGTGCTAGCTTCTTGAATCGTGACAAAATACTGTAGTTCTATGTTCTATCTCTAAGGTTTGTTTCCTCTTCATGTAGCCTAATGCAGGGACTGGCGAATAACACTTTATTGAAAGGGGTTGCCAAACTTCCAAAAACTAGAGTCTTCTGAAATCTCAACATATATTTTTTCATCCAATCTTCATGACACTTTCGAGTAATGATCAGGTACACCACTCCCACTTGGATGCTCAAGTTTCATTCTCCTACCTTGAAGCATTCGTTTGCAGTAACAGTTTGAATTTTTAGGTTTCACTCTGTTTTCTCCTATATTGACAAATGTAGTTCAAACTCTAAATCATACACGGTTTGGGCTAGCTTCTTGAAACTTGGCACAATAAAGTAGTTCTACATTCTATCCCTAAGGTTTGTTTCCTCTTGATGTAGCCTTCAGCACAGACTGGTGAATAACACTTTCAATGAAAGGCGTTGTTAGGCTGCCAAAAAACTAGAGTCTCCTGAAATCTCAACACATATTTTTTTTCCGACCTTTATGATACTTTCAAGTAATGAGTAGTACACCGATCAAACTTGGATGCCCAAGTTTCGTTCTCCTAGGTGATGCATTCGTTTGCAGTAACAGTTTGAATTTCTAGGTTTCACTCTGTTTTCTCCTATATTGACAGATGCAGCTAGAACTCTAAATCAAACACGGTTTGTGCTAGCTTCTTGAAAGTTGACACAATAAAGTAGTTCTATGTTCTATCTCTAAGGTTTGTTTAATCTTGATGTAGCCTAAAGCAGTGACTGGCGAATAACACTTATATTGAAAGGGGTTGCCAAACTTTCAAAAACTAGAGTCTCCTGAATTCTCAACATATATTTTTTCATCCAATCTTCATGATACATTCAAGTAATGATCAGTACACCATTCCCCACTTGGATGCCCAAGTTTTGTTCTTCTAGGTTGAAGCATTCGTTTGCAGGAACAGTTTGAATTTTTAGGTTTCACTCCGTTTTCTCCTATATTGACAGATGCAGTTAGAACTTTAAATCAAACACGGTTTGTGCTAGCTACTTGAAACATGACACAATAAAGTAGTTCTACGTTCTATCCCTAAGGTTTGTTTCCTCTTGATGTAGCCTTAAGCAGAGACTGGCGAATAACACATTCAATGAAAGGCGTTGTTAGGCTGCCAAAAAACTACAGTCTCCTGAAATCTCATCATATATTTTTTTCTTCCGACCTTCATGATACTTTCAAGTAATGAGCAGTGCACCAATTAAAATTGGATGCCCAAGTTTCGTTCTCCTAGGTTGAAGCTTCGTTTGCAGGAACAGTTTGAATTTTTAGGTTTCACTCTGTTTTGTCCTATATTGACAGATGCAGGTCGAACTCTAAATCAAACACGGTTTGTGCTAGCTTCTTGAATCGTGACAAAATACTGTAGTTCTACGTTCTATCTCTAAGGTTTGTTTCCTCTTCATGTAGCCTAATGCAGGGACTGGCGAATAACACTTTTATTGAAAGGGGTTGCCAAACTTCCAAAAACTAGAGTCTTCTGAAATCTCAACATATATTTTTTCATCCAATCTTCATGACACTTTCAAGTAATGATCAGTACACCACTCCCACTAGGATGCTCAAGTTTCATTCTCCTACCTTGAAAGCATTCGTTTGCAGTAACAGTTTGAATTTTTAGGTTTCACTCTGTTTTCTCCTATATTGACAAATGTAGTTCAAACTCTAAATCATACACGGTTTGGGCTAGCTTCTTGAAACTTGACACAATAAAGTAGTTCTACATTCTATCCCTAAGGTTTGTTCCCTCCTTGATGTAGCCTTCAGCACAGACTGGCGAATAACACTTTCAATGAAAGGCGTTGTTAGGCTGCCAAAAAACTAGAGTCTCCTGAAGTCTCAACACATATTTTTTTCCGACCTTAATGATACTTTCAAGTAATGAGCAGTACCCCAATCAAACTTGGATGCTCAAGTTTCGTTCTCCTAGGTTGATGCATTCTTTTGCAGTAAGAGTTTGAATTTCTAGGTTTCACTCTGTTTTCTCCTATATTGACAGATGCAACTAGAACTCTAAATCAAACACTGTTTGTGCTAGCTTCTTGAAACTTGACACAATAAAGTAGTACTACGTTCTATCTCTAAGGTTTGTTTCCTCTTGATGTAGCCTAATGCAGGGAGTGGCGAATAACACTTATATTGAAAGGGGTTGCCAAACTTTCAAAAAACTAGAGTCTCCTGAAATCTCAACATATATTTTTTCATCCAATCTTCATGATACATTCAAGTAATGATCAGTACACCATTCCCACTTGGATGCCCAAGTTTTGTTCTTCTAGGTTGAAGCATTCGTTTGCAGGAACAGTTTGAATTTTTAGGTTTCACTCTGTTTTCTCCTATATTGACAGATGCAGTTAGAACTTTAAATCAAACACGGTTTGTGCTAGCTACTAGAAACATGACACAATAAAGTAGTTCTACGTTCTATCCCTAAGGTTTGTTTCCTCTTGATGTAGCCTTAAGCAGAAACTGGCGAATAACACATTCAATGAAAGGCGTTGTTAGGCTGCCAAAAAACTAGAGTCTCCTGAAATCTCAACACATATTTTTTTTCCGACCTTAATGATACTTTCAAGTAATGAGTAGTACACCAATCAAACTTGGATGCCCAAGTTTCGTTCTCCTAGGTTGATGCATTCGTTTCCAGTAACAGTTTGAATTTCTAGGTTTCACTCTGTTTTCTCCTATATTGACAGATGCAGCTAGAACTCTAAATCAAACACGGTTTGTGCTAGCTTCTTGAAACTTGAAAAAATACTGTAGTTCTACGTTGTATCTCTAAGGTTTGTTTCCTCTTGATGTAGCCTAATGCAGGGACTGGCGAATAACACTTTTATTGAAAGGGGTTGCCAAACTTCCCAAAACTAGAGTCTTCTGATATCTCAACATATATTTTTTTTCCAATCTTCATGATACTTTCGAGTAATGATCAGTACACCAATCCCACTTGGATGCTCAAGTTTCATTCTCCTACGTTGAAGCATTCGTTTGCAGGAACAGTTTGAATTTTTAGGTTTCACTCTGTTTTCTCCTATATTGACAAATGTAGTTCAAACTCTAAATCATACACGGTTTGGGCTAGCTTCTTGAAACTTGACAAAATAAAGTAGTTCTACATTCTATCCCTAAGGTTTGTTTCCTCTTGATGTAGCCTTCAGCACAGACTGGCGAATAACACTTTCAATGAAAGGCGTTGTTAGGCTGCCAAAAAACTAGAGTCTCCTGAAATCTCAACACATATTTTTTTTCCGACCTTAATGATACTTTCAAGTAATGAGCAGTACACCGATCAAAGTTGGATGCCCAAGTTTCGTTCTCCTAGGTTGATGCATTCGTTTGCAGTAACAGTTTGAATTTCTAGGTTTCACTCTGTTTTCTCCTATATTGACAGATGCAGCTAGAACTCTAAATCAAACACGGTTTGTGCTAGCTTCTTGAAACTTGACACAATAAAGTAGTTCTACATTCTATCTCTAAGGTTTGTTTCCTCTTGATGTAGCCTAATGCAGGGACTGGCGAATAACACTTGTATTGAAAGGGGTTGCCAAACTTCCAAAAACTAGAGTCTTCTGAAATCTCAACATATATTTTTTCATCCAATCTTCATGATACATTCAAGTAATGATCAGTACACCATTCTCACTTGGATGCCCAAGTTTTGTTCTTCTAGGTTGAAGCATTCGTTTGCAGGAACAGTTTGAATTTTTAGGTTTCACTCTGTTTTCTCCTATATTGACCGATGCAGTTAGAACTTTAAATCAAACACGGTTTGTGCTAGCTACTTGAAACATGACACAATAAAGTAGTTCTACGTTCTATCCCTAAGGTTTGTTTCCTCTTGATGTAGCCTTAAGCAGAGACTGGCGAATAACACATTCAATGAAAGGCGTTGTTAGGCTGCCAAAAAACTACAGTCTCCTGAAATCTCATCATATATTTTTTCTTCCGACCTTCATGATACTTTCAAGTAATGAGCAGTGCACCAATTAAAATTGGATGCCCAAGTTTCGTTCTCCTAGGTTGAAGCATTCGTTTGCAGGAACAGTTTGAATTTTTAGGTTTCACTCTGTTTTGTCCTATATTGACAGATGCAGGTCGAACTCTAAATCAAACACGGTTTGTGCTAGCTTCTTGAATCGTGACAAAATACTGTAGTTCTACGTTCTATCTCTAAGGTTTGTTTCCTCTTCATGTAGCCTAATGCAGGGACTGGCGAATAACACTTTTATTGAAAGGGGTTGCCAAACTTCCAAAAACTAGAGTCTTCTGAAATCTCAACATATATTTTTTCATCCAATCTTCATGACACTTTCAAGTAATGATCAGTACACCACTCCCACTTGGATGCTCAAGTTTCATTCTCCTACCTTGAAGCATTCGTTTGCAGTAACAGTTTGAATTTTTAGGTTTCACTCTGTTTTCTCCTATATTGACAAATGTAGTTCAAACTCTAAATCATACACGGTTTGGGCTAGCTTCTTGAAACTTGACACAATAAAGTAGTTCTACATTCTATCCCTAAGGTTTGTTTCCTCTTGATGTAGCCTTCAGCACAGACTGGCGAATAACACTTTCAATGAAAGGCGTTGTTAGGCTGCCAAAAAACTAGAGTCTCCTGAAATCTCAACACATATTTTTTTCCGACCTTAATGATACTTTCAAGTAATGAGCAGTACACAAATCAAACTTGGATGCTCAAGTTTCGTTCTCCTAGGTTGATGCATTCTTTTGCAGTAAGAGTTTGAATTTCTAGGTTTCACTCTGTTTTCTCCTATATTGACAGATGCAACTAGAACTCTAAATCAAACACTGTTTGTGCTAGCTTCTTGAAACTTGACACAATAAAGTAGTTCTACGTTCTATCTCTAAGGTTTGTTTCCTCTTGATGTAGCCTAATGCAGGGACTGGCGAATAACACTTATATTGAAAGGGGTTGCCAAACTTTCAAAAAACTAGAGTCTCCTGAAATCTCAACATATATTTTTTCATCCAATCTTCATGATACATTCAAGTAATGATCAGTACACCATTCCCACTTGGATGCCCAAGTTTTGTTCTTCTAGGTTGAAGCATTCGTTTGCAGGAACAGTTTGAATTTTTAGGTTTCACTCTGTTTTCTCCTATATTGACAGATGCAGTTAGAACTTTAAATCAAACACGGTTTGTGCTAGCTACTTGAAACATGACACAATAAAGTAGTTCTACGTTCTATCCCTAAGGTTTGTTTCCTCTTGATGTAGCCTTAAGCAGAAACTGGCGAATTTCACATTAAATGAAAGGCGTTGTTAGGCTGCCAAAAAACTAGAGTCTCCTGAAATCTCAACACATATTTTTTTTCCGACCTTAATGATACTTTCAAGTAATGAGTAGTACACCAATCAAACTTGGATGCCCAAGTTTCGTTCTCCTAGGTTGATGCATTCGTTTCCAGTAACAGTTTGAATTTCTAGGTTTCACTCTGTTTTCTCCTATATTGACAGATGCAGCTAGAACTCTAAATCAAACACGGTTTGTGCTAGCTTCTTGAAACTTGAAAAAATACTGTAGTTCTACGTTGTATCTCTAAGGTTTGTTTCCTCTTGATGTAGCGTAATGCAGGGACTGGCGAATAACACTTTTATTGAAAGGGGTTGCCAAACTTCCCAAAACTAGAGTCTTCTGATATCTCAACATATATTTTTTTTCCAATCTTCATGATACTTTCGAGTAATGATCAGTACACCAATCCCACTTGGATGCTCAAGTTTCATTCTCCTACGTTGAAGCATTCGTTTGCAGGAACAGTTTGAATTTTTAGGTTTCACTCTGTTTTCTCCTATATTGACAAATGTAGTTCAAACTCTAAATCATACACGGTTTGGGCTAGCTTCTTGAAACTTGACAAAATAAAGTAGTTCTACATTCTATCCCTAAGGTTTGTTTCCTCTTGATGTAGCCTTCAGCACAGACTGGCGAATAACACTTTCAATGAAAGGCGTTGTTAGGCTGCCAAAAAACTAGAGTCTCCTGAAATCTCAACACATATTTTTTTTCCGACCTTAATGATACTTTCAAGTAATGAGCAGTACACCGATCAAAGTTGGATGCCCAAGTTTCGTTCTCCTAGGTTGATGCATTCGTTTGCAGTAACAGTTTGAATTTCTAGGTTTCACTCTGTTTTCTCCTATATTGACAGATGCAGCTAGAACTCTAAATCAAACACGGTTTGTGCTAGCTTCTTGAAACTTGACACAATAAAGTAGTTCTACGTTCTATCTCTAAGGTTTGTTTCCTCTTGATGTAGCCTAATGCAGGGACTGGCGAATAACACTTGTATTGAAAGGGGTTGCCAAACTTCCAAAAACTAGAGTCTTCTGAAATCTCAACATATATTTTTTCATCCAATCTTCATGATACATTCAAGTAATGATCAGTACACCATTCTCACTTGGATGCCCAAGTTTTGTTCTTCTAGGTTGAAGCATTCGTTTGCAGGAACAGTTTGAATTTTTAGGTTTCACTCTGTTTTCTCCTATATTGACCGATGCAGTTAGAACTTTAAATCAAACACGGTTTGTGCTAGCTACTTGAAACATGACACAATAAAGTAGTTCTACGTTCTATCCCTAAGGTTTGTTTCCTCTTGATGTAGCCTTAAGCAGAGACTGGCGAATAACACATTCAATGAAAGGCGTTGTTAGGCTGCCAAAAAACTACAGTCTCCTGAAATCTCATCATATATTTTTTCTTCCGACCTTCATGATACTTTCAAGTAATGAGCAGTGCACCAATTAAAATTGGATGCCCAAGTTTCGTTCTCCTAGTTTGAAGCATTCGTTTGCAGGAACAGTTTGAATTTTTAGGTTTCACTCTGTTTTGTCCTATATTGACAGATGCAGGTCGAACTCTAAATCAAACACGGTTTGTGCTAGCTTCTTGAATCGTGACAAAATACTGTAGTTCTACGTTCTATCTCTAAGGTTTGTTTCCTCTTCATGTAGCCTAATGCAGGGACTGGCGAATAACACTTTTATTGAAAGGGGTTGCCAAACTTCCAAAAACTAGAGTCTTCTGAAAACTCAACTTATATTTTTTCATCCAATCTTCATGACACTTTCAAGTAATGATCAGTACACCACTCCCACTTGGATGCTCAAGTTTCATTCTCCTACCTTGAAGCATTCGTTTGCAGTAACAGTTTGAATTTTTAGGTTTCACTCTGTTTTCTCCTATATTGACAAATGTAGTTCAAACTCTAAATCATACACGGTTTGGGCTAGCTTCTTGAAACTTGACAAAATAAAGTAGTTCTACATTCTATCCCTAAGGTTTGTTTCCTCTTGATGTAGCCTTCAGCACAGACTGGCGAATAACACTTTCAATGAAAGGCGTTGTTAGGCTGCCAAAAAACTAGAGTCTCCTGAAATCTCAACACATATTTTTTTCCGACCTTAATGATACTTTCAAGTAATGAGCAGTACACAAATCAAACTTGGATGCTCAAGTTTCGTTCTCCTAGGTTGATGCATTCTTTTGCAGTAAGAGTTTGAATTTCTAGGTTTCACTCTGTTTTCTCCTATATTGACAGATGCAACTAGAACTCTAAATCAAACACTGTTTGTGCTAGCTTCTTGAAACTTGACACAATAAAGTAGTTCTACGTTCTATCTCTAAGGTTTGTTTCCTCTTGATGTAGCCTAATGCAGGGACTGGCGAATAACACTTATATTGAAAGGGGTTGCCAAACTTTCAAAAAACTAGAGTCTCCTGAAATCTCAACATATATTTTTTCATCCAATCTTCATGATACATTCAAGTAATGATCAGTACACCATTCCCACTTGGATGCCCAAGTTTTGTTCTTCTAGGTTGAAGCATTCGTTTGCAGGAACAGTTTGAATTTTTAGGTTTCACTCTGTTTTCTCCTATATTGACAGATGCAGTTAGAACTTTAAATCAAACACGGTTTGTGCTAGCTACTTGAAACATGACACAATAAAGTAGTTCTACGTTCTATCCCTAAGGTTTGTTTCCTCTTGATGTAGCCTTAAGCAGAAACTGGCGAATTTCACATTCAATGAAAGGCGTTGTTAGGCTGCCAAAAAACTAGAGTCTCCTGAAATCTCAACACATATTTTTTTTCCGACCTTAATGATACTTTCAAGTAATGAGTAGTACACCAATCAAACTTGGATGCCCAAGTTTCGTTCTCCTAGGTTGATGCATTCATTTCCAGTAACAGTTTGAATTTCTAGGTTTCACTCTGTTTTCTCCTATATTGACAGATGCAGCTAGAACTCTAAATCAAACACGGTTTGTGCTAGCTTCTTGAAACTTGAAAAAATACTGTAGTTCTACGTTGTATCTCTAAGGTTTGTTTCCTCTTGATGTAGCCTAATGCAGGGACTGGCGAATAACACTTTTATTGAAAGGGGTTGCCAAACTTCCCAAAACTAGAGTCTTCTGATATCTCAACATATATTTTTTTTCCAATCTTCATGATACTTTCGAGTAATGATCAGTACACCAATCCCACTTGGATGCTCAAGTTTCATTCTCCTACGTTGAAGCATTCGTTTGCAGGAACAGTTTGAATTTTTAGGTTTCACTCTGTTTTCTCCTATATTGACAAATGTAGTTCAAACTCTAAATCATACACGGTTTGGGCTAGCTTCTTGAAACTTGACAAAATAAAGTAGTTCTACATTCTATCCCTAAGGTTTGTTTCCTCTTGATGTAGCCTTCAGCACAGACTGGCGAATAACACTTTCAATGAAAGGCGTTGTTAGGCTGCCAAAAAACTAGAGTCTCCTGAAATCTCAACACATATTTTTTTTCCGACCTTAATGATACTTTCAAGTAATGAGCAGTACACCGATCAAAGTTGGATGCCCAAGTTTCGTTCTCCTAGGTTGATGCATTCGTTTGCAGTAACAGTTTGAATTTCTAGGTTTCACTCTGTTTTCTCCTATATTGACAGATGCAGCTAGAACTCTAAATCAAACACGGTTTGTGCTAGCTTCTTGAAACTTGACACAATAAAGTAGTTCTACGTTCTATCTCTAAGGTTTGTTTCCTCTTGATGTAGCCTAATGCAGGGACTGGCGAATAACACTTGTATTGAAAGGGGTTGCCAAACTTCCAAAAACTAGAGTCTTCTGAAATCTCAACATATATTTTTTCATCCAATCTTCATGATACATTCAAGTAATGATCAGTACACCATTCTCACTTGGATGCCCAAGTTTTGTTCTTCTAGGTTGAAGCATTCGTTTGCAGGAACAGTTTGAATTTTTAGGTTTCACTCTGTTTTCTCCTATATTGACCGATGCAGTTAGAACTTTAAATCAAACACGGTTTGTGCTAGCTACTTGAAACATGACACAATAAAGTAGTTCTACGTTCTATCCCTAAGGTTTGTTTCCTCTTGATGTAGCCTTAAGCAGAGACTGGCGAATAACACATTCAATGAAAGGCGTTGTTAGGCTGCCAAAAAACTACAGTCTCCTGAAATCTCATCATATATTTTTTCTTCCGACCTTCATGATACTTTCAAGTAATGAGCAGTGCACCAATTAAAATTGGATGCCCAAGTTTCGTTCTCCTAGTTTGAAGCATTCGTTTGCAGGAACAGTTTGAATTTTTAGGTTTCACTCTGTTTTGTCCTATATTGACAGATGCAGGTCGAACTCTAAATCAAACACGGTTTGTGCTAGCTTCTTGAATCGTGACAAAATACTGTAGTTCTACGTTCTATCTCTAAGGTTTGTTTCCTCTTCATGTAGCCTAATGCAGGGACTGGCGAATAACACTTTTATTGAAAGGGGTTGCCAAACTTCCAAAAACTAGAGTCTTCTGAAATCTCAACTTATATTTTTTCATCCAATCTTCATGACACTTTCAAGTAATGATCAGTACACCACTCCCACTTGGATGCTCAAGTTTCATTCTCCTACCTTGAAGCATTCGTTTGCAGTAACAGTTTGAATTTTTAGGTTTCACTCTGTTTTCTCCTATATTGACAAATGTAGTTCAAACTCTAAATCATACACGGTTTGGGCTAGCTTCTTGAAACTTGACAAAATAAAGTAGTTCTACATTCTATCCCTAAGGTTTGTTTCCTCTTGATGTAGCCTTCAGCACAGACTGGCGAATAACACTTTCAATGAAAGGCGTTGTTAGGCTGCCAAAAAACTAGAGTCTCCTGAAATCTCAACACATATTTTTTTCCGACCTTAATGATACTTTCAAGTAATGAGCAGTACACAAATCAAACTTGGATGCTCAAGTTTCGTTCTCCTAGGTTGATGCATTCTTTTGCAGTAAGAGTTTGAATTTCTAGGTTTCACTCTGTTTTCTCCTATATTGACAGATGCAACTAGAACTCTAAATCAAACACTGTTTGTGCTAGCTTCTTGAAACTTGACACAATAAAGTAGTTCTACGTTCTATCTCTAAGGTTTGTTTCCTCTTGATGTAGCCTAATGCAGGGACTGGCGAATAACACTTATATTGAAAGGGGTTGCCAAACTTTCAAAAAACTAGAGTCTCCTGAAATCTCAACATATATTTTTTCATCCAATCTTCATGATACATTCAAGTAATGATCAGTACACCATTCCCACTTGGATGCCCAAGTTTTGTTCTTCTAGGTTGAAGCATTCGTTTGCAGGAACAGTTTGAATTTTTAGGTTTCACTCTGTTTTCTCCTATATTGACAGATGCAGTTAGAACTTTAAATCAAACACGGTTTGTGCTAGCTACTTGAAACATGACACAATAAAGTAGTTCTACGTTCTATCCCTAAGGTTTGTTTCCTCTTGATGTAGCCTTAAGCAGAAACTGGCGAATTTCACATTCAATGAAAGGCGTTGTTAGGCTGCCAAAAAACTAGAGTCTCCTGAAATCTCAACACATATTTTTTTTCCGACCTTAATGATACTTTCAAGTAATGAGTAGTACACCAATCAAACTTGGATGCCCAAGTTTCGTTCTCCTAGGTTGATGCATTCGTTTCCAGTAACAGTTTGAATTTCTAGGTTTCACTCTGTTTTCTCCTATATTGACAGATGCAGCTAGAACTCTAAATCAAACACGGTTTGTGCTAGCTTCTTGAAACTTGAAAAAATACTGTAGTTCTACGTTGTATCTCTAAGGTTTGTTTCCTCTTGATGTAGCCTAATGCAGGGACTGGCGAATAACACTTTTATTGAAAGGGGTTGCCAAACTTCCCAAAACTAGAGTCTTCTGATATCTCAACATATATTTTTTTTCCAATCTTCATGATACTTTCGAGTAATGATCAGTACACCAATCCCACTTGGATGCTCAAGTTTCATTCTCCTACGTTGAAGCATTCGTTTGCAGGAACAGTTTGAATTTTTAGGTTTCACTCTGTTTTCTCCTATATTGACAAATGTAGTTCAAACTCTAAATCATACACGGTTTGGGCTAGCTTCTTGAAACTTGACAAAATAAAGTAGTTCTACATTCTATCCCTAAGGTTTGTTTCCTCTTGATGTAGCCTTCAGCACAGACTGGCGAATAACACTTTCAATGAAAGGCGTTGTTAGGCTGCCAAAAAACTAGAGTCTCCTGAAATCTCAACACATATTTTTTTTCCGACCTTAATGATACTTTCAAGTAATGAGCAGTACACCGATCAAAGTTGGATGCCCAAGTTTCGTTCTCCTAGGTTGATGCATTCGTTTGCAGTAACAGTTTGAATTTCTAGGTTTCACTCTGTTTTCTCCTATATTGACAGATGCAGCTAGAACTCTAAATCAAACACGGTTTGTGCTAGCTTCTTGAAACTTGACACAATAAAGTAGTTCTACGTTCTATCTCTAAGGTTTGTTTCCTCTTGATGTAGCCTAATGCAGGGACTGGCGAATAACACTTGTATTGAAAGGGGTTGCCAAACTTCCAAAAACTAGAGTCTTCTGAAATCTCAACATATATTTTTTCATCCAATCTTCATGATACATTCAAGTAATGATCAGTACACCATTCTCACTTGGATGCCCAAGTTTTGTTCTTCTAGGTTGAAGCATTCGTTTGCAGGAACAGTTTGAATTTTTAGGTTTCACTCTGTTTTCTCCTATATTGACCGATGCAGTTAGAACTTTAAATCAAACACGGTTTGTGCTAGCTACTTGAAACATGACACAATAAAGTAGTTCTACGTTCTATCCCTAAGGTTTGTTTCCTCTTGATGTAGCCTTAAGCAGAGACTGGCGAATAACACATTCAATGAAAGGCGTTGTTAGGCTGCCAAAAAACTACAGTCTCCTGAAATCTCATCATATATTTTTTCTTCCGACCTTCATGATACTTTCAAGTAATGAGCAGTGCACCAATTAAAATTGGATGCCCAAGTTTCGTTCTCCTAGTTTGAAGCATTCGTTTGCAGGAACAGTTTGAATTTTTAGGTTTCACTCTGTTTTGTCCTATATTGACAGATGCAGGTCGAACTCTAAATCAAACACGGTTTGTGCTAGCTTCTTGAATCGTGACAAAATACTGTAGTTCTACGTTCTATCTCTAAGGTTTGTTTCCTCTTCATGTAGCCTAATGCAGGGACTGGCGAATAACACTTTTATTGAAAGGGGTTGCCAAACTTCCAAAAACTAGAGTCTTCTGAAATCTCAACTTATATTTTTTCATCCAATCTTCATGACACTTTCAAGTAATGATCAGTACACCACTCCCACTTGGATGCTCAAGTTTCATTCTCCTACCTTGAAGCATTCGTTTGCAGTAACAGTTTGAATTTTTAGGTTTCACTCTGTTTTCTCCTATATTGACAAATGTAGTTCAAACTCTAAATCATACACGGTTTGGGCTAGCTTCTTGAAACTTGACAAAATAAAGTAGTTCTACATTCTATCCCTAAGGTTTGTTTCCTCTTGATGTAGCCTTCAGCACAGACTGGCGAATAACACTTTCAATGAAAGGCGTTGTTAGGCTGCCAAAAAACTAGAGTCTCCTGAAATCTCAACACATATTTTTTTCCGACCTTAATGATACTTTCAAGTAATGAGCAGTACACAAATCAAACTTGGATGCTCAAGTTTCGTTCTCCTAGGTTGATGCATTCTTTTGCAGTAAGAGTTTGAATTTCTAGGTTTCACTCTGTTTTCTCCTATATTGACAGATGCAACTAGAACTCTAAATCAAACACTGTTTGTGCTAGCTTCTTGAAACTTGACACAATAAAGTAGTTCTACGTTCTATCTCTAAGGTTTGTTTCCTCTTGATGTAGCCTAATGCAGGGACTGGCGAATAACACTTATATTGAAAGGGGTTGCCAAACTTTCAAAAAACTAGAGTCTCCTGAAATCTCAACATATATTTTTTCATCCAATCTTCATGATACATTCAAGTAATGATCAGTACACCATTCCCACTTGGATGCCCAAGTTTTGTTCTTCTAGGTTGAAGCATTCGTTTGCAGGAACAGTTTGAATTTTTAGGTTTCACTCTGTTTTCTCCTATATTGACAGATGCAGTTAGAACTTTAAATCAAACACGGTTTGTGCTAGCTACTTGAAACATGACACAATAAAGTAGTTCTACGTTCTATCCCTAAGGTTTATTTCCTCTTGATGTAGCCTTAAGCAGAAACTGGCGAATAACACATTCAATGAAAGGCGTTGTTAGGCTGCCAAAAAACTAGAGTCTCCTGAAATCTCAACACATATTTTTTTTCCGACCTTAATGATACTTTCAAGTAATGAGCAGTACACCGATCAAAGTTGGATGCCCAAGTTTCGTTCTCCTAGGTTGATGCATTCGTTTGCAGGAACAGTTTGAATTTCTAGGTTTCACTCTCTTTTCTCCTATATTGACAGATGCAGCTAGAACTCTAAATCAAACACGGTTTGTGCTAGCTTCTTGAAACTTGACACAATAAAGTAGTTCTACGTTCTATCTCTAAGGTTTGTTTCCTCTTGATGTAGCCTAATGCAGGGACTGGCGAATAACACTTGTATTGAAAGGGGTTGCCAAACTTCCAAAAACTAGAGTCTTCTGAAATCTCAACATATATTTTTTCATCCAATCTTCATGATACATTCAAGTAATGATCAGTACACCATTCTCACTTGGATGCCCAAGTTTTGTTCTTCTAGGTTGAAGCATTCGTTTGCAGGAACAGTTTGAATTTTTAGGTTTCACTCTGTTTTCTCCTATATTGACAGATGCAGTTAGAACTTTAAATCAAACACGGTTTGTGCTAGCTACTTGAAACATGACACAATAAAGTAGTTCTACGTTCTATCCCTACGGTTTGTTTCCTCTTGATGTAGCCTTAAGCAGAGACTGGCGAATAACACATTCAATGAAAGGCGTTGTTAGGCTGCCAAAAAACTACAGTCTCCTGAAATCTCATCATATATTTTTTCTTCCGACCTTCATGATACTTTCAAGTATGAGCAGTGCACCAATTAAAATTGGATGCCCAAGTTTCGTTCTCCTAGGTTGAAGCATTCGTTTGCAGGAACAGTTTGAATTTTTAGGTTTCACTCTGTTTTGTCCTATATTGACAGATGCAGGTCGAACTCTAAATCAAACACGGTTTGTGCTAGCTTCTTGAATCGTGACAAAATACTGTAGTTCTACGTTCTATCTCTAAGGTTTGTTTCCTCTTCATGTAGCCTAATGCAGGGACTGGCGAATAACACTTTTATTGAAAGGGGTTGCCAAACTTCCAAAAACTAGAGTCTTCTGAAATCTCAACATATATTTTTTCATCCAATCTTCATGACACTTTCAAGTAATGATCAGTACACCACTCCCACTTGGATGCTCAAGTTTCATTCTCCTACCTTGAAGCATTCGTTTGCAGTAACAGTTTGAATTTTTAGGTTTCACTCTGTTTTCTCCTATATTGACAAATGTAGTTCAAACTCTAAATCATACACGGTTTGGGCTAGCTTCTTGAAACTTGACACAATAAAGTAGTTCTACATTCTATCCCTAAGGTTTGTTTCCTCTTGATGTAGCCTTCAGCACAGACTGGCGAATAACACTTTCAATGAAAGGCGTTGTTAGGCTGCCAAAAAACTAGAGTCTTCTGAAATCTCAACACATATTTTTTTCCGACCTTAATGATACTTTCAAGTAATGAGCAGTACACCAATCAAACTTGGATGCTCAAGTTTCGTTCTCCTAGGTTGATGCATTCTTTTGCAGTAAGAGTTTGAATTTCTAGGTTTCACTCTGTTTTCTCCTATATTGACAGATGCAACTAGAACTCTAAATCAAACACTGTTTGTGCTAGCTTCTTGAAACTTGACACAATAAAGTAGTTCTACGTTCTATCTCTAAGGTTTGTTTCCTCTTGATGTAGCCTAATGCAGGGACTGGCGAATAACACTTATATTGAAAGGGGTTGCCAAACTTCCAAAAACTAGAGTCTTCTGAAATCTCAACATATATTTTTTGATCCAATCTTCATGATACATTCAAGTAATGATCAGTACACCATTCCCACTTGGATGCCCAAGTTTTGTTCTTCTAGGTTGAAGCATTCGTTTGCAGGAACAGTTTGAATTTTTAGGTTTCACTCTGTTTTCTCCTATATTGACAAATGTAGTTCAAACTCTAAATCATACACGGTTTGGACTAGCTTCTTGAAACTTGACAAAATAAAGTAGTTCTACATTCTATCCCTAAGGTTTGTTTCCTCTTGATGTAGCCTTCAGCACAGACTGGCGAATAACACTTTCAATGAAAGGCGTTGTTAGGCTGCCAAAAAACTAGAGTCTCCTGAAATCTCAACACATATTTTTTTTCCGACCTTAATGATACTTTCAAGTAATGAGCAGTACACCCATGTTGGATGCCCAAGTTTCGTTCTCCTAGGTTGATGCATTCGTTTGCAGTAACAGTTTGAATTTCTAGGTTTCACTCTGTTTTCTCCTATATTGACAGATGCAGCTAGAACTCTAAATCAAACACGGTTTGTGCTAGCTTCTTGAAACTTGACACAATAAAGTAGTTCTACGTTCTATCTCTAAGGTTTGTTTCCTCTTGATGTAGCCTAATGCAGGGACTGGCGAATAACACTTGTATTGAAAGGGGTTGCCAAACTTCCAAAAACTAGAGTCTTCTGAAATCTCAACATATATTTTTTCATCCAATCTTCATGATACATTCAAGTAATGATCAGTACACCATTCTCACTTGGATGCCCAAGTTTTGTTCTTCTAGGTTGAAGCATTCGTTTGCAGGAACAGTTTGAATTTTTAGGTTTCACTCTGTTTTCTCCTATATTGACAGATGCAGTTAGAACTTTAAATCAAACACGGTTTGTGCTAGCTACTTGAAACATGACACAATAAAGTAGTTCTACGTTCTATCCCTAAGGTTTGTTTCCTGTTGATGTAGCCTTAAGCAGAGACTGGCGAATAACACATTCAATGAAAGGCGTTGTTAGGCTGCCAAAAAACTACAGTCTCCTGAAATCTCATCATATATTTTTTCTTCCGACCTTCATGATACTTTCAAGTAATGAGCAGTGCACCAATTAAAATTGGATGCCCAAGTTTCGTTCTCCTAGGTTGAAGCATTCGTTTGCAGGAACAGTTTGAATTTTTAGGTTTCACTCTGTTTTGTCCTATATTGACAGATGCAGGTCGAACTCTAAATCAAACACGGTTTGTGCTAGCTTCTTGAATCGTGACAAAATACTGTAGTTCTACGTTCTATCTCTAAGGTTTGTTTCCTCTTCATGTAGCCTAATGCAGGGACTGGCGAATAACACTTTTATTGAAAGGGGTTGCCAAACTTCCAAAAACTAGAGTCTTCTGAAATCTCAACATATATTTTTTCATCCAATCTTCATGACACTTTCAAGTAATGATCAGTACACCACTCCCACTTGGATGCTCAAGTTTCATTCTCCTACCTTGAAGCATTCGTTTGCAGTAACAGTTTGAATTTTTAGGTTTCACTCTGTTTTCTCCTATATTGACAAATGTAGTTCAAACTCTAAATCATACACGGTTTGGGCTAGCTTCTTGAAACTTGACACAATAAAGTAGTTCTACATTCTATCCCTATGGTTTGTTTCCTCTTGATGTAGCCTTCAGCACAGACTGGCGAATAACACTTTCAATGAAAGGCGTTGTTAGGCTGCCAAAAAACTAGAGTCTCCTGAAATCTCAACACATATTTTTTTCCGACCTTAATGATACTTTCAAGTAATGAGCAGTACACAAATCAAACTTGGATGCTCAAGTTTCGTTCTCCTAGGTTGATGCATTCGTTTGCAGTAACAGTTTGAATTTCTAGGTTTCACTCTGTTTTCTCCTATATTGACAGATGCAGCTAGAACTCTAAATCAAACACGGTTTGTGCTAGCTTCTTGAAACTTGACACAATAAACTGGTTCTACGTTCTATCTCTAATGTTTGTTTCCTCTTGATGTAGCCTAATGCAGGGACTGGCGAATAACACTTGTATTGAAAGGGGTTGCCAAACTTCCAAAAACTAGAGTCTTCTGAAATCTCAACATATATTTTTTCATCCAATCTTCATGATACATTCAAGTAATGATCAGTACACCATTCTCACTTGGATGCCCAAGTTTTGTTCTTCTAGGTTGAAGCATTCGTTTGCAGGAACAGTTTGAATTTTTAGGTTTCACTCTGTTTTCTCCTATATTGACAGATGCAGTTAGAACTTTAAATCAAACACGGTTTGTGCTAGCTACTTGAAACATGACACAATAAAGTAGTTCTACGTTCTATCCCTAAGGTTTGTTTCCTCTTGATGTAGCCTTAAGCAGAGACTGGCGAATAACACATTCAATGAAAGGCGTTGTTAGGCTGCCAAAAAACTAGAGTCTCCTGAAATCTCAACACACATTTTTTTCCGACCGTAATGATACTTTCAAGTAATGAGCAGTACACCAATCAAACTTGGATGCTCAAGTTTCGTTCTCCTAGGTTGATGCATTCTTTTGCAGTAAGAGTTTGAATTTCTAGGTTTCACTCTGTTTTCTCCTATATTGACAGATGCAACTAGAACTCTAAATCAAACACTGTTTGTGCTAGCTTCTTGAAACTTGACACAATAAAGTAGTTCTACGTTCTATCTCTAAGGTTTGTTTCCTCTTGATGTAGCCTAATGCAGGGACTGGCGAATAACACTTATATTGAAAGGGGTTGCCAAACTTTCAAAAAACTAGAGTCTCCTGAAATCTCAACATATATTTTTTCATCCAATCTTCATGATACATTCAAGTAATGATCAGTACACCATTCCCACTTGGATGCCCAAGTTTTGTTCTTCTAGGTTGAAGCATTCGTTTGCAGGAACAGTTTGAATTTTTAGGTTTCACTCTGTTTTCTCCTATATTGACAGATGCAGTTAGAACTTTAAATCAAACACGGTTTGTGCTAGCTACTTGAAACATGACACAATAAAGTAGTTCTACGTTCTATCCCTAAGGTTTGTTTCCTCTTGATGTAGCCTTAAGCAGAGACTGGCGAATAACACATTCAATGAAAGGCGTTGTTAGGCTGCCAAAATACTACAGTCTCCTGAAATCTCATCATATATTTTTTCTTCCGACCTTCATGATACTTTCAAGTAATGAGCAGTGCACCAATTAAAATTGGATGCCCAAGTTTCGTTCTCCTAGGTTGAAGCATTCGTTTGCAGGAACAGTTTGAATTTTTAGGTTTCACTCTGTTTTGTCCTATATTGACAGATGCAGGTCGAACTCTAAATCAAACACGGTTTGTGCTAGCTTCTTGAATCGTGACAAAATACTGTAGTTCTACGTTCTATCTCTAAGGTTTGTTTCCTCTTCATGTAGCCTAATGCAGGGACTGGCGAATAACACTTTTATTGAAAGGGGTTGCCAAACTTCCAAAAACTAGAGTCTTCTGAAATCTCAACATATATTTTTCCATCCAATCTTCATGACACTTTCAAGTAATGATCAGTACACCACTCCCACTTGGATGCTCAAGTTTCATTCTCCTACCTTGAAGCATTCGTTTGCAGTAACAGTTTGAATTTTTAGGTTTCACTCTGTTTTCTCCTATATTGACAAATGTAGTTCAAACTCTAAATCATACACGGTTTGGGCTAGCTTCTTGAAACTTGACACAATAAAGTAGTTCTACATTCTATCCCTAAGGTTTGTTTCCTCTTGATGTAGCCTTCAGCACAGACTGGCGAATAACACTTTCAATGAAAGGCGTTGTTAGGCTGCCAAAAAACTAGAGTCTCCTGAAATCTCAACACATATTTTTTTTCCGACCTTAATGATACTTTCAAGTAATGAGTAGTACACCAATCAAACTTGGATGCCCAAGTTTCGTTCTCCTAGGTTGATGCATTCGTTTGCAGTAACAGTTTGAATTTCTAGGTTTCACTCTGTTTTCTCCTATATTGACAGATGCAGCTAGTACTCTAAATCAAACACGGTTTGTGCTAGCTTCTTGAAAGTTGACACAATAAAGTAGTTCTATGTTCTATCTCTAAGGTTTGTTTAATCTTGATGTAGCCTAAAGCAGGGACTGGCGAATAACACTTATATTGAAAGGGGTTGCCAAACTTTCAAAAAACTAGAGTCTCCTGAAATATCAACATATATTTTTTCATCCAATCTTCATGATACATTCAAGTAATGATCAGTACACCATTCCCACTTGGATGCCCAAGTTTTGTTCTTCAAGGTTGAAGCATTCGTTTGCAGGAACAGTTTGAATTTTTAGGTTTCACTCTGTTTTCTCCTATATTGACAGATGCAGTTAGAACTTTAAATCAAACACGGTTTGTGCTAGCTACTTGAAACATGACACAATAAAGTAGTTCTACGTTCTATCCCTAAGGTTTGTTTCCTCTTGATGTAGCCTTAAGCAGAGACTGGCGAATAACACATTCAATGAAAGGCGTTGTTAGGCTGCCAAAAAACTAGAGTCTCCTGAAATCTCAACACATATTTTTTTCCGACCTTAATGATACTTTCAAGTAATGAGCAGTACACCAATCAAACTTGGATGCTCAAGTTTCGTTCCCCTAGGATGATGCATTCTTTTGCAGTAAGAGTTTGAATTTCTAGGTTTCACTGTGTTTTCTCCTATATTGACATATGCAACTAGAACTCTAAATCAAACACTGTTTGTGCTAGCTTCTTGAAACTTGACACAATAAAGTAGTTCTACGTTCTATCTCTAAGGTTTGTTTCCTCTTGATGTAGCCTAATGCAGGGACTGGCGAATAACACTTATATTGAAAGAGGTTGCCAAACTTTCAAAAAACTAGAGTCTCCTGAAATCTCAACATATATTTTTTCATCCAATCTTCATGATACATTCAAGTAATGATCAGTACACCATTCCCACTTGGATGCCCAAGTTTTGTTCTTCTAGGTTGAAGCATTCGTTTGCAGGAACAGTTTGAATTTTTAGGTTTCACTCTGTTTTCTCCTATATTGACAGATGCAGTTAGAACTTTAAATCAAACACGGTTTGTGCTAGCTACTTGAAACATGACACAATAAAGTAGTTCTACGTTCTATCCCTAAGGTTTGTTTCCTCTTGATGTAGCCTTAAGCAGAAACTGGCGAATAACACATTCAATGAAAGGCGTTGTAAGGCTGCCAAAAAACTAGAGTCTCCTGAAATCTCAACACATATTTTTTTTCCGACCTTAATGATACTTTCAAGTAATGAGTAGTACACCAATCAAACTTGGATGCCCAAGTTTCGTTCTCCTAGGTTGATGCATTCGTTTGCAGTAACAGTTTGAATTTCTAGGTTTCACTCTGTTTTCTCCTATATTGACAGATGCAGCTAGAACTCTAAATCAAACACGGTTTGTGCTAGCTTCTTGAAACTTGAAAAAATACTGTAGTTCTACGTTGTATCTCTAAGGTTTGTTTCCTCTTGATGTAGCCTAATGCAGGGACTGGCGAATAACACTTTTATTGAAAGGGGTTGCCAAACTTCCAAAAACTAGAGTCTTCTGATATCTCAACATGTATTTTTTTTCCAATCTTCATGATACTTTCGAGTAATGATCAGTACACCAATCCCACTTGGATGCTCAAGTTTCATTCTCCTACGTTGAAGCATTCGTTTGCAGGAACAGTTTGAATTTTTAGGTTTCACTCTGTTTTCTCCTATATTGACAAATGTAGTTCAAACTCTAAATCATACACGGTTTGGGCTAGCTTCTTGAATCTTGACACAATAAAGTAGTTCTACATTCTATCCCTAAGGTTTGTTTCCTCTTGATGTAGCCTTCAGCACAGACTGGCAAATAACACTTTCAATGAAAGGCGTTGTTAGGCTGCCAAAAAACTAGAGTCTCCTGTAATCTCAACACATATTTTTTTTCCGACCTTAATGATACTTTCAAGTAATGAGCAGTACACCGATCAAAGTTGGATGCCCAAGTTTCGTTCTCCTAGGTTGATGCATTCGTTTGCAGTAACAGTTTGAATTTCTAGGTTTCACTCTGTTTTTTCCTATATTGACAGATGCAGCTAGAACTCTAAATAAAACACGGTTTGTGCTAGCTTCTTGAAACTTGACACATTAAAGTAGTTCTACGTTCTATCTCTAAGGTTTGTTCCTCTTGATGTAGCCTAATGCAGGGACTGGCGAATAACACTTGTATTGAAAGGGGTTGAAAAACTTCCAAAAACTAGAGTCTTCTGAAATCTCAACATATATTTTTTCATCCAATCTTCATGATACATTCAAGTAATGATCAGTACACCATTCTCACTTGGATGCCCAAGTTTTGTTCTTCTAGGTTGAAGCATTCGTTTGCAGGAACAGTTTGAATTTTTAGGTTTCACTCTGTTTTCTCCTATATTGACAGATGCAGTTAGAACTTTAAATCAAACACGGTTTGTGCTAGCTACTTGAAACATGACACAATAAAGTAGTTCTACGTTCTATCCCTAAGGTTTGTTTCCTCTTGATGTAGCCTTAAGCAGAGACTGGCGAATAACACATTCAATGAAAGGCGTTGTTAGGCTGCCAAAAAACTACAGTCTCCTGAAATCTCATCATATATTTTTTCTTCCGACCTTCATGATACTTTCAAGTAATGAGCAGTGCACCAATTAAAATTGGATGCCCAAGTTTCATTCTCCTAGGTTGAAGCATTCGTTTGCAGGAACAGTTTGAATTTTTAGGTTTCACTCTGTTTTGTCCTATATTGACAGATGCAGGTCGAACTCTAAATCAAACACGGTTTGTGCTAGCTTCTTGAATCGTGACAAAATACTGTAGTTCTACGTTCTATCTCTAAGGTTTGTTTCCTCTTCATGTAGCCTAATGCAGGGACTGGCGAATAACACTTTTATTGAAAGGGGTTGCCAAACTTCCAAAAACTAGAGTCTTCTGAAATCTCAACATATATTTTTCCATCCAATCTTCATGACACTTTCAAGTAATGATCAGTACACCACTCCCACTTGGATGCTCAAGTTTCATTCTCCTACCTTGAAGCATTCGTTTGCAGTAACAGTTTGAATTTTTAGGTTTCACTCTGTTTTCTCCTATATTGACAAATGTAGTTCAAACTCTAAATCATACACGGTTTGGGCTAGCTTCTTGAAACTTGACACAATAAAGTAGTTCTACATTCTATCCCTAAGGTTTGTTTCCTCTTGATGTAGCCTTCAGCACAGACTGGCGAATAACACTTTCAATGAAAGGCGTTGTTAGGCTGCCAAAAAACTAGAGTCTCCTGAAATCTCAACACATATTTTTTTTCCGACCTTAATGATACTTTCAAGTAATGAGTAGTACACCAATCAAACTTGGATGCCCAAGTTTCGTTCTCCTAGGTTGATGCATTCGTTTGCAGTAACAGTTTGAATTTCTAGGTTTCACTCTGTTTTCTCCTATATTGACAGATGCAGCTAGTACTCTAAATCAAACACGGTTTGTGCTAGCTTCTTGAAAGTTGACACAATAAAGTAGTTCTATGTTCTATCTCTAAGGTTTGTTTAATCTTGATGTAGCCTAAAGCAGGGACTGGCGAATAACACTTATATTGAAAGGGGTTGCCAAACTTTCAAAAAACTAGAGTCTCCTGAAATATCAACATATATTTTTTCATCCAATCTTCATGATACATTCAAGTAATGATCAGTACACCATTCCCACTTGGATGCCCAAGTTTTGTTCTTCAAGGTTGAAGCATTCGTTTGCAGGAACAGTTTGAATTTTTAGGTTTCACTCTGTTTTCTCCTATATTGACAGATGCAGTTAGAACTTTAAATCAAACACGGTTTGTGCTAGCTACTTGAAACATGACACAATAAAGTAGTTCTACGTTCTATCCCTAAGGTTTGTTTCCTCTTGATGTAGCCTTAAGCAGAGACTGGCGAATAACACATTCAATGAAAGGCGTTGTTAGGCTGCCAAAAAACTAGAGTCTCCTGAAATCTCAACACATATTTTTTTCCGACCTTAATGATACTTTCAAGTAATGAGCAGTACACCAATCAAACTTGGATGCTCAAGTTTCGTTCTCCTAGGTTGATGCATTCTTTTGCAGTAAGAGTTTGAATTTCTAGGTTTCACTCTGTTTTCTCCTATATTGACAGATGCAACTAGAACTCTAAATCAAACACTGTTTGTGCTAGTTTCTTGAAACTTGACACAATAAAGTAGTTCTACGTTCTATCTCTAAGGTTTGTTTCCTCTTGATGTAGCCTAATGCAGGGACTGGCGAATAACACTTATATTGAAAGGGGTTGCCAAACTTTCAAAAAACTAGAGTCTCCTGAAATCTCAACATATATTTTTTCATCCAATCTTCATGATACATTCAAGTAATGATCAGTACACCATTCCCACTTGGATGCCCAAGTTTTGTTCTTCTAGGTTGAAGCATTCGTTTGCAGGAACAGTTTGAATTTTTAGGTTTCACTCTGCTTTCTCCTATATTGACAGATGCAGTTAGAACTTTAAATCAAACACGGTTTGTGCTAGCTACTTGAAACATGACACAATAAAGTAGTTCTACGTTCTATCCCTAAGGTTTGTTTCCTCTTGATGTAGCCTTAAGCAGAAACTGGCGAATAACACATTCAATGAAAGGCGTTGTTAGGCTGCCAAAAAACTAGAGTCTCCTGAAATCTCAACACATATTTTTTTCCGACCTTAATGATACTTTCAAGTAATGAGTAGTACACCAATCAAACTTGGATGCCCAAGTTTCGTTCTCCTAGGTTGATGCATTCGTTTGCAGTAACAGTTTGAATTTCTAGGTTTCACTCTGTTTTCTCCTATGTTGACAGATGCAGCTAGAACTCTAAATCAAACACGGTTTGTGCTAGCTTCTTGAAACTTGAAAAAATACTGTAGTTCTACGTTGTATCTCTAAGGTTTGTTTCCTCTTGATGCAGCCTAATGCAGGGACTGGCGAATAACACTTTTATTGAAAGGGGTTGCCAAACTTCCCAAAACTAGAGTCTTCTGATATCTCAACATATA
The DNA here is from genome assembly GCF_048772815.1 of Callospermophilus lateralis. Taxonomy (NCBI): domain Eukaryota; kingdom Metazoa; phylum Chordata; class Mammalia; order Rodentia; family Sciuridae; genus Callospermophilus; species Callospermophilus lateralis. Next base: position 44,701 of record NW_027513806.1, on the reverse strand, counting down.
TTTTTTTTTCCAATCTTCATGATACTTTCGAGTAATGATCAGTACACTAATCCCACTTGGATGCTCAAGTTTCATTCTCCTACGTTGAAGCATTCGTTTGCAGGAACAGTTTGAATTTTTAGGTTTCACTCTGTTTTCTCCTATATTGACAAATGTAGTTCAAACTCTAAATCATACACGGTTTCGGCTAGCTTCTTGAAACTTGACACAATAAAGTAGTTCTACATTCTATCCCTAAGGTTTGTTTCCTCTTGATGTAGCCTTCAGCACAGACTGGCGAATAACACTTTCAATGAAAGGCGTTGTTAGGCTGCCAAAAAACTAGAGTCTCCTGAAATCTCAACACATATTTTTTTTCCGACCTTAATGATACTTTCAAGTAATGAGCAGTACACCGATCAAAGTTGGATGCCCAAGTTTCGTTCTCCTAGGTTGATGCATTCGTTTGCAGTAACAGTTTGAATTTCTAGGTTTCACTCTGTTTTCTCCTATATTGACAGATGCAGCTAGAACTCTAAATCAAACACGGTTTGTGCTAGCTTCTTGAAACTTGACACAATAAAGTAGTTCTACGTTCTATCTCTAAGGTTTGTTTCCTCTTGATGTAGCCTAATGCAGGGACTGGCGAATAACACTTGTATTGAAAGGGGTTGCCAAACTTCCAAAAACTAGAGTCTTCTGAAATCTCAACATATATTTTTTCATCCAATCTTCATGATACATTCAAGTAATGATCAGTACACCATTCTCACTTGGATGCCCAAGTTTTGTTCTTCTAGGTTGAAGCATTCGTTTGCAGGAACAGTTTGAATTTTTAGGTTTCACTCTGTTTTCTCCTATATTGACAGATGCAGTTAGAACTTTAAATCAAACACGGTTTGTGCTAGCTACTTGAAACATGACACAATAAAGTAGTTCTACGTTCTATCCCTAAGGTTTGTTTCCTCTTGATGTAGCCTTAAGCAGAGACTGGCGAATAACACATTCAATGAAAGGCGTTGTTAGGCTGCCAAAAAACTACAGTCTCCTGAAATCTCATCATATATTTTTTCTTCCGACCTTCATGATACTTTCAAGTAATGAGCAGTGCACCAATTAAAATTGGATGCCCAAGTTTCGTTCTCCTAGGTTGAAGCATTCGTTTGCAGGAACAGTTTGAATTTTTAGGTTTCACTCTGTTTTGTCCTATATTGACAGATGCAGGTCGAACTCTAAATCAAACACGGTTTGTGCTAGCTTCTTGAATCGTGACAAAATACTGTAGTTCTACGTTCTATCTCTAAGGTTTGTTTCCTCTTCATGTAGCCTAATGCAGGGACTGGCGAATAACACTTTTATTGAAAGGGGTTGCCAAACTTCCAAAAACTAGAGTCTTCTGAAATCTCAACATATATTTTTTCATCCAATCTTCATGACACTTTCAAGTAATGATCAGTACACCACTCCCACTTGGATTCTCAAGTTTCATTCTCCTACCTTGAAGCATTCGTTTGCAGTAACAGTTTGAATTTTTAGGTTTCACTCTGTTTTCTCCTATATTGACAAATGTAGTTCAAACTCTAAATCATACACGGTTTGGGCTAGCTTCTTGAAACTTGACACAATAAAGTAGTTCTACATTCTATCCCTAAGGTTTGTTTCCTCTTGATGTAGCCTTCAGCACAGACTGGCGAATAACACTTTCAATGAAAGGCGTTGTTAGGCTGGCAAAAAACTAGAGTCTCCTGAAATCTCAACACATATTTTTTTCCGACCTTAATGATACTTTCAAGTAATGAGTAGTACACCAATCAAACTTGGATGCCCAAGTTCGTTCTCCTAGGTTGATGCATTCGTTTGCAGTAAGAGTTTGAATTTCTAGGTTTCACTCTGTTTTCTCCTATATTGACAGATGCAACTAGAACTCTAAATCAAACACTGTTTGTGCTAGCTTCTTGAAACTTGACACAATAAAGTAGTTCTACGTTCTATCTCTAAGGTTTGTTTCCTCTTGATGTAGCCTAATGCAGGGACTGGCGAATAACACTTATATTGAAAGGGGTTGCCAAACTTTCAAAAAACTAGAGTCTCCTGAAATCTCAACATATATTTTTTCATCCAATCTTCATGATACATTCAAGTAATGATCAGAACACCATTCCCACTTGGATGCCCAAGTTTTGTTCTTCTAGGTTGAAGCATTCGTTTGCAGGAACAGTTTGAATTTTTAGGTTTCACTCTGTTTTCTCCTATATTGACAGATGCAGTTAGAACTTTAAATCAAACACGGTTTGTGCTAGCTACTTAAAACATGACACAATAAAGTAGTTCTACGTTCTATCCCTAAGGTTTGTTTCCTCTTGATGTAGCCTTAAGCAGAAACTGGCGAATAACACATTCAATGAAAGGCGTTGTTAGGCTGCCAAAAAACTAGAGTCTCCTGAAATCTCAACACATATTTTTTTTCCGACTTTAATGATACTTTCAAGTAATGAGTAGTACACCAATCAAACTTGGATGCCCAAGTTTCGTTCTCCTAGGTTGATGAATTCGTTTGCAGTAACAGTTTGAATTTCTAGGTTTCACTCTGTTTTCTCCTATATTGACAGATGCAGCTAGAACTCTAAATCAAACACGGTTTGTGCTAGCTTCTTGAAACTTGAAAAAATACTGTAGTTCTACGTTGTATCTCTAAGGTTTGTTTCCTCTTGATGTAGCCTAATGCAGGGACTGGCGAATAACACTTTTATTGAAAGGGGTTGCCAAACTTCCCAAAACTAGAGTCTTCTGATATCTCAACATATATTTTTTTTTCCAATCTTCATGATACTTTCGAGTAATGATCAGTACACCAATCCCACTTGGATGCTCAAGTTTCATTCTCCTACGTGGAAGCATTCGTTTGCAGGAACAGTTTGAATTTTTAGGTTTCACTCTGTTTTCTCCTATATTGACAAATGTAGTTCAAACTCTAAATCATACACGGTTTGGGCTAGCTTCTTGAAACTTGACACAATAAAGTAGTTCTACATTCTATCCCTAAGGTTTGTTTCCTCTTGATGTAGCCTTCAGCACAGACTGGCGAATATCACTTTCAATGAAAGGCGTTGTTAGGCTGCCAAAAAACTAGAGTCTCCTGAAATCTCAACACATATTTTTTTTCCGACCTTAATGATACTTTCAAGTAATGAGCAGTACACCGATCAAAGTTGGATGCCCAAGTTTCGTTCTCCTAGGTTGATGCATTCGTTTGCAGTAACAGTTTGAATTTCTAGGTTTCACTCTGTTTTCTCCTATATTGACAGATGCAGCTAGAACTCTAAATCAAACACGGTTTGTGCTAGCTTCTTGAAACTTGACACAATAAAGTAGTTCTACGTTCTATCTCTAAGGTTTGTTTCCTCTTGATGTAGCCTAATGCAGGGACTGGCGAATAACACTTGTATTGAAAGGGGTTGCCAAACTTCCAAAAACTAGAGTCTTCTGAAATCTCAACATATATTTTTTCATCCAATCTTCATGATACATTCAAGTAATGATCAGTACACCATTCTCACTTGGATGCCCAAGTTTTGTACTTCTAGGTTGAAGCATTCGTTTGCAGGAACAGTTTGAATTTTTAGGTTTCACTCTGTTTTCTCCTATATTGACAGATGCAGTTAGAACTTTAAATCAAACACGGTTTGTGCTAGCTACTTGAAACATGACACAATAAAGTAGTTCTACGTTCTATCCCTAAGGTTTGTTTCCTCTTGATGTAGCCTTAAGCAGAGACTGGCGAATAACACATTCAATGAAAGGCGTTGTTAGGCTGCCAAAAAACTACAGTCTCCTGAAATCTCATCATATATTTTTTCTTCCGACCTTCATGATACTTTCAAGTAATGAGCAGTACACCAATTAAAATTGGATGCCCAAGTTTCGTTCTCCTAGGTTGAAGCATTCGTTTGCAGGAACAGTTTGAATTTTTAGGTTTCACTCTGTTTTGTCCTATATTGACAGATGCAGGTCGAACTCTAAATCAAACACGGTTTGTGCTAGCTTCTTGAATCGTGACAAAATACTGTAGTTCTACGTTCTATCTCTAAGGTTTGTTTCCTCTTCATGTAGCCTAATGCAGGGACTGGCGAATAACACTTTTATTGAAAGGGGTTGCCAAACTTCCAAAAACTAGAGTCTTCTGAAATCTCAACATATATTTTTTCATCCAATCTTCATGACACTTTCAAGTAATGATCAGTACACCACTCCCACTTGGATGCTCAAGTTTCATTCTCCTACCTTGAAGCATTCGTTTGCAGTAACAGTTTGAATTTTTAGGTTTCACTCTGTTTTCTCCTATATTGACAAATGTAGTTCAAACTCTAAATCATACACGGTTTGGGCTAGCTTCTTGAAACTTGACACAATAAAGTAGTTCTACATTCTATCCCTAAGGTTTGTTTCCTCTTGATGTAGCCTTCAGCACAGACTGGCGAATAACACTTTCAATGAAAGGCGTTGTTAGGCTGCCAAAAAACTAGAGTCTCCTGAAATCTCAACACATATTTTTTTTCCGACCTTAATGATACTTTCAAGTAATGAGTAGTACAAAAATCAAACTTGGATGCCCAAGTTTCGTTCTCCTAGGTTGATGCATTCGTTTGCAGTAACAGTTTGAATTTCTAGGTTTCACTCTGTTTTCTCCTATATTGACAGATGCACTAGAACTCTAAATCAAACACTGTTTGTGCTAGCTTCTTGAAACTTGACACAAATAAAGTAGTTCTACGTTCTATCTCTAAGGTTTGTTTCCTCTTGATGTAGCCTAATGCAGGGACTGGCGAATAACACTTATATTGAAAGGGGTTGCCAAACTTTCAAAAAACTAGAGTCTCCTGAAATCTCAACATATATTTTTTCATCCAATCTTCATGATACATTCAAGTAATGATCAGTACACCATTCGCACTTGGATGCCCAAGTTTTGTTCTTCTAGGTTGAAGCATTCGTTTGCAGGAACAGTTTGAATTTTTAGGTTTCACTCTGTTTTCTCCTATATTGACAGATGCAGTTAGAACTTTAAATCAAACACAGTTTGTGCTAGCTACTTGAAACATGACACAATAAAGTAGTTCTACGTTCTATCCCTAAGGTTTGTTTCCTCTTGATGTAGCCTTAAGCAGAAACTGGCGAATAACACATTCAATGAAAGGCGTTGTTAGGCTGCCAAAAAAATTGAGTCTCCTGAAATCTCAACACATATTTTTTTTCCGACCTTAATGATACTTTCAAGTAATGAGTAGTACACCAATCAAAGTTGGATGCCCAAGTTTCGTTCTCCTAGGTTGATGCATTCGTTTGCAGTAACAGTTTGAATTTCTAGGTTTCACTCTGTTTTCTCCTATATTGACAGATGCAGCTAGAACTCTAAATCAAACACGGTTTGTGCTAGCTTCTTGAAACTTGAAAAAATACTGTAGTTCTACGTTGTATCTCTAAGGTTTGTTTCCTCTTGATGTAGCCTAATGCAGGGACTGGCGAATAACACTTTTATTGAAAGGGGTTGCCAAACTTCCCAAAACTAGAGTCTTCTGATATCTCAACATATATTTTTTTTTTCCAATCTTCATGATACTTTCGAGTAATGATCAGTACACCAATCCCACTTGGATGCTCAAGTTTCATTCTCCTACGTTGAAGCATTCGTTTGCAGGAACAGTTTGAATTTTATGTTTCACTCTGTTTTCTCCTATATTGACAAATGTAGTTCAAACTCTAAATCATACACGGTTTGGGCTAGCTTCTTGAAACTTGACACAATAAAGTAGTTCTACATTCTATCCCTAAGGTTTGTTTCCTCTTGATGTAGCCTTCAGCACAGACTGGCGAATAACACTTTCAATGAAAGGCGTTGTTAGGCTGCCAAAAAACTAGAGTCTCCTGAAATCTCAACACATATTTTTTTTCCGACCTTAATGATATTTTCAAGTAATGAGCAGTACACCGATCAAAGTTGGATGCCCAAGTTTCGTTCTCCTAGGTTGATGCATTCGTTTGCAGTAACAGTTTGAATTTCTAGGTTTCACTCTGTTTTCTCCTATATTGACAGATGCAGCTAGAACTCTAAATCAAACACGGTTTGTGCTAGCTTCTTGAAACTTGAAAAAATACTGTAGTTCTACGTTGTATCTCTAAGGTTTGTTTCCTCTTGATGTAGCCTAATGCAGGGACTGGCGAATAACACTTTTATTGAAAGGGGTTGCCAAACTTCCCAAAACTAGAGTCTTCTGATATCTCAACATATATTTTTTTTTCCAATCTTCATGATACTTTCGAGTAATGATCAGTACACCAATCCCACTTGGATGCTCAAGTTTCATTCTCCTACGTTGAAGCATTCGTTTGCAGGAACAGTTTGAATTTTTAGGTTTCACTCTGTTTTCTCCTATATTGACAGATGCAGTTAGAACTTTAAATCAAACACGGTTTGTGCTAGCTACTTGAAACATGACACAATAAAGTAGTTCTACGTTCTATCCCTAAGGTTTGTTTCCTCTTGATGTAGCCTTAAGCAGAGACTGGCGAATAACACATTCAATGAAAGGCGTTGTTAGGCTGCCAAAAAACTAGAGTCTCCTGAAATCTCAACACATATTTTTTTCCGACCTTAATGATACTTTCAAGTAATGAGCAGTACACCAATCAAACTTGGATGCTCAAGTTTCGTTCTCCTAGGTTGATGCATTCTTTTGCAGTAAGAGTTTGAATTTCTAGGTTTCACTCTGTTTTCTCCTATATTGACAGATGAACTAGAACTCTAAATCAAACACTGTTTGTGCTAGCTTCTTGAAACTTGACACAATAAAGTAGTTCTACGTTCTATCTCTAAGGTTTGTTTCCTCTTGATGTAGCCTAATGCAGGGACTGGCGAATAACACTTATATTGAAAGGGGTTGCCAAACTTTCAAAAAACTAGAGTCTCCTGAAATCTCAACATATATTTTTTCATCCAATCTTCATGATACATTCAAGTAATGATCAGAACACCATTCCCACTTGGATGCCCAAGTTTTGTTCTTCTAGGTTGAAGCATTCGTTTGCAGGAAAAGTTTGAATTTTTAGGTTTCACTCTGTTTTCTCCTATATTGACAGATGCAGTTAGAACTTTAAATCAAACACGGTTTGTGCTAGCTACTTGAAACATGACACAATAAAGTAGTTCTACGTTCTATCCCTAAGGTTTGTTTCCTCTTGATGTAGCCTTAAGCAGAAACTGGCGAATAACACATTCAATGAAAGGCGTTGTTAGGCTGCCAAAAAACTAGAGTCTCCTGAAATCTCAACACATATTTTTTTTCCGACCTTAATGATACTTTCAAGTAATGAGTAGTACACCAATCAAACTTGGATGCCCAAGTTTCGTTCTCCTAGGTTGATGCATTCGTTTGCAGTAACAGTTTGAATTTCTAGGTTTCACTCTGTTTTCTCCTGTATTGACAGATGCAGCTAGAACTCTAAATCAAACACGGTTTGTGCTAGCTTCTTGAAACTTGAAAAAATACTGTAGTTCTACGTTGTATCTCTAAGGTTTGTTTCCTCTTGATGTAGCCTAATGCAGGGACTGGCGAATAACACTTTTATTGAAAGGGGTTGCCAAACTTCCCAAAACTAGAGTCTTCTGATATCTCAACATATATTTTTTTTTCCAATCTTCATGATACTTTCGAGTAATGATCAGTACACCAATCCCACTTGGATGCTCAAGTTTCATTCTCCTACGTGGAAGCATTCGTTTGCAGGAACAGTTTGAATTTTTAGGTTTCACTCTGTTTTCTCCTATATTGACAAATGTAGTTCAAACTCTAAATCATACACGGTTTGGGCTAGCTTCTTGAAACTTGACACAATAAAGTAGTTCTACATTCTATCCCTAAGGTTTGTTTCCTCTTGATGTAGCCTTCAGCACAGACTGGCGAATATCACTTTCAATGAAAGGCGTTGTTAGGCTGCCAAAAAACTAGAGTCTCCTGAAATCTCAACACATATTTTTTTTCCGACCTTAATGATACTTTCAAGTAATGAGCAGTACACCGATCAAAGTTGGATGCCCAAGTTTCATTCTCCTAGGTTGATGCATTCGTTTGCAGTAACAGTTTGAATTTCTAGGTTTCACTCTGTTTTCTCCTATATTGACAGATGCAGCTAGAACTCTAAATCAAACACGGTTTGTGCTGGCTTCTTGAAACTTGACACAATAAAGTAGTTCTACGTTCTATCTCTAAGGTTTGTTTCCTCTTGATGTAGCCTAATGCAGGGACTGGCGAATAACACTTGTATTGAAAGGGGTTGCCAAACTTCCAAAAACTAGAGTCTTCTGAAATCTCAACATATATTTTTTCATCCAATCTTCATGATACATTCAAGTAATGATCAGTACACCATTCTCACTTGGATGCCCAAGTTTTGTTCTTCTAGGTTGAAGCATTCGTTTGCAGGAACAGTTTGAATTTTTAGGTTTCACTCTGTTTTCTCCTATATTGACAGATGCAGTTAGAACTTTAAATCAAACACGGTTTGTGCTAGCTACTTGAAACATGACACAATAAAGTAGTTCTACGTTCTATCCCTAAGGTTTGTTTCCTCTTGATGTAGCCTTAAGCAGAGACTGGCGAATAACACATTCAATGAAAGGCGTTGTTAGGCTGCCAAAAAACTACAGTCTCCTGAAATCTCATCATATATTTTTTCTTCCGACCTTCATGATACTTTCAAGTAATGAGCAGTGCACCAATTAAAATTGGATGCCCAAGTTTCGTTCTCCTAGGTTGAAGCATTCGTTTGCAGGAACAGTTTGAATTTTTAGGTTTCACTCTGTTTTGTCCTATATTGACAGATGCAGGTCGAACTCTAAATCAAACACGGTTTGTGCTAGCTTCTTGAATCGTGACAAAATACTGTAGTTCTACGTTCTATCTCTAAGGTTTGTTTCCTCTTCATGTAGCCTAATGCAGGGACTGGCGAATAACACTTTTATTGAAAGGGGTTGCCAAACTTCCAAAAACTAGAGTCTTCTGAAATCTCAACATATATTTTTTCATCCAATCTTCATGACACTTTCAAGTAATGATCAGTACACCACTCCCACTTGGATGCTCAAGTTTCATTCTCCTACCTTGAAGCATTCGTTTGCAGTAACAGTTTGAATTTTTAGGTTTCACTCTGTTTTCTCCTATATTGACAAATGTAGTTCAAACTCTAAATCATACACGGTTTGGGCTAGCTTCTTGAAACTTGACACAATAAAGTAGTTCTACATTCTATCCCTAAGGTTTGTTTCCTCTTGATGTAGCCTTCAGCACAGACTGGCGAATAACACTTTCAATGAAAGGCGTTGTTAGGCTGCCAAAAAGCTAGAGTCCCCTGAAATCTCAACACATATTTTTTTTCCGACCTTAATGATACTTTCAAGTAATGAGTAGTACACCAATCAAACTTGGATGCCCAAGTTTCGTTCTCCTAGGTTGATGCATTCGTTTGCAGTAACAGTTTGAATTTCTAGGTTTCACTCTGTTTTCTCCTATATTGACAGATGCAGCTAGAACTCTAAATCAAACACGGTTTGTGCTAGCTTCTTGAAACTTGAAAAAGTACTGTAGTTCTACGTTGTATCTCTAATTTTTGTTTCCTCTTGATGTAGCCTAATGCAGGGACTGGCGAATAACACTTTTATTGAAAGGGGTTGCCAAACTTCCCAAAACTAGAGTCTTCTGATATCTCAACATATATTTTTTTTTCCAATCTTCATGATACTTTCGAGTAATGATCAGTACACCAATCCCACTTGGATGCTCAAGTTTCATTCTCCTACGTTGAAGCATTCGTTTGCAGGAACAGTTTGAATTTTTAGGTTTCACTCTGTTTTCTCCTATATTGACAGATGCAGTTAGAACTTTAAATCAAACACGGTTTGTGCTAGCTACTTGAAACATGACACAATAAAGTAGTTCTACGTTCTATCCCTAAGGTTTGTTTCCTCTTGATGTAGCCTTAAGCAGAAACTGGCGAATAACACATTCAATGAAAGGCGTTGTTAGGCTGCCAAAAAACTAGAGTCTCCTGAAATCTCAACACATATTTTTTTTCCGACCTTAATGATACTTTCAAGTAATGAGTAGTACACCAATCAAACTTGGATGCCCAAGTTTCGTTCTCCTAGGTTGATGCATTCGTTTGCAGTAACAGTTTGAATTTCTAGGTTTCACTCTGTTTTCTCCTATATTGACAGATGCAGCTAGAACTCTAAATCAAACACGGTTTGTGCTAGCTTCTTGAAACTTGAAAAAATACTGTAGTTCTACGTTGTATCTCTAAGGTTTGTTTCCTCTTGATGTAGCCTAATGCAGGGACTGGCGAATAACACTTTTATTGAAAGGGGTTGCCAAACTTCCAAAAACTAGAGTCTTCTGATATCTCAACATATATTTTTTTTTCCAATCTTCATGATACTTTCGAGTAATGATCAGTACACCAATCCCACTTGGATGCTCAAGTTTCATTCTCCTACGTGGAAGCATTCGTTTGCAGGAACAGTTTGAATTTTTAGGTTTCACTCTGTTTTCTCCTATATTGACAAATGTAGTTCAAACTCTAAATCATACACGGTTTGGGCTAGCTTCTTGAAACTTGACACAATAAAGTAGTTCTACATTCTATCCCTAAGGTTTGTTTCCTCTTGATGTAGCCTTAAGCAGAAACTGGCGAATAACACATTCAATGAAAGGCGTTGTTAGGCTGCCAAAAAACTAGAGTCTCCTGAAATCTCAACACATATTTTTTTTTTCCGACCTTAATGATACTTTCAAGTAATGAGTAGTACACCAATCAAACTTGGATGCCCAAGTTTCGTTCTCCTAGGTTGATGCATTCGTTTGCAGTAACAGTTTGAATTTCTAGGTTTCACTCTGTTTTCTCCTATATTGACAGATGCAGCTAGAACTCTAAATCAAACACGGTTTGTGCTAGCTTCTTGAAACTTGAAAAAATACTGTAGTTCTACGTTGTATCTCTAAAGTTTGTTTCCTCTTGATGTAGCCTAATGCAGGGACTGGCGAATAACACTTGTATTGAAAGGGGTTGCCAAACTTCCAAAAACTAGAGTCTTCTGAAATCTCAACATATATTTTTTCATCCAATCTTCATGATACATTCAAGTAATGATCAGTACACCATTCTCACTTGGATGCCCAAGTTTTGTTCTTCTAGGTTGAAGCATTCGTTTGCAGGAACAGTTTGAATTTTTAGGTTTCACTCTGTTTTCTCCTATATTGACAGATGCAGTTAGAACTTTAAATCAAACACGGTTTGTGCTAGCTACTTGAAACATGACACAATAAAGTAGTTCTACGTTCTATCCCTAAGGTTTGTTTCCTCTTGATGTAGCCTTAAGCAGAGACTGGCGAATAACACATTCAATGAAAGGCGTTGTTAGGCTGCCAAAAAACTACAGTCTCCTGAAATCTCATCATATATTTTTTCTTCCGACCTTCATGATACTTTCAAGTAATGAGCAGTGCACCAATTAAAATTGGATGCCCAAGTTTCGTTCTCCTAGGTTGAAGCATTCGTTTGCAGGAACAGTTTGAATTTTTAGGTTTCACTCTGTTTTGTCCTATATTGACAGATGCAGGTCGAACTCTAAATCAAACACGGTTTGTGCTAGCTTCTTGAATCGTGACAAAATACTGTAGTTCTAGGTTCTATCTCTAAGGTTTGTTTCCTCTTCATGTAGCCTAATGCAGGGACTGGCGAATAACACTTTTATTGAAAGGGGTTGCCAAACTTCCAAAAACTAGAGTCTTCTGAAATCTCAACATATATTTTTTCATCCAATCTTCATGACACTTTCAAGTAATGATCAGTACACCACTCCCACTTGGATGCTCAAGTTTCATTCTCCTACCTTGAAGCATTCGTTTGCAGTAACAGTTTGAATTTTTAGGTTTCACTCTGTTTTCTCCTATATTGACAAATGTAGTTCAAACTCTAAATCATACACGGTTTGGGCTAGCTTCTTGAAACTTGACACAATAGAGTAGTTCTACATTCTATCCCTAAGGTTTGTTTCCTCTTGATGTAGCCTACAGCACAGACTGGCGAATAACACTTTCAATGAAAGGCATTGTTAGGCTGCCAAAAAACTAGAGTCTCCTGAAATCTCAACACATATTTTTTTTCCGACCTTAATGATACTTTCAAGTAATAAGCAGTACACCGATCAAAGTTGGATGCCCAAGTTTCGTTCTCCTAGGTTGATGCATTCTTTTGCAGTAACAGTTTGAATTTCTAGGTTTCACTCTGTTTTCTCCTATATTGACAGATGCAGCTAGAACTCTAAATCAAACACGGTTTGTGCTAGCTTCTTGAAACTTGAAAAAATACTGTAGTTCTACGTTGTATCTCTAAGGTTTGTTTCCTCTTGATGTAGCCTAATGCAGGGACTGGCGAATAACACTTGTATTGAAAGGGGTTGCCAAACTTCCAAAAACTAAAGTCTTCTGAAATCTCAACATATATTTTTTCATCCAATCTTCATGATACATTCAAGTAATGATCAGTACACCATTCTCACTTGGATGCCCAAGTTTTGTTCTTCTAGGTTGAAGCATTCGTTTGCAGGAACAGTTTGAATTTTTAGGTTTCACTCTGTTTTCTCCTATATTGACAGATGCAGTTAGAACTTTAAATCAAACACGGTTTGTGCTAGCTACTTGAAACATGACACAATAAAGTAGTTCTACGTTCTATCCCTAAGGTTTGTTTCCTCTTGATGTAGCCTTAAGCAGAGACTGGCGAATAACACATTCAATGAAAGGCGTTGTTAGGCTGCCAAAAAACTAGAGTCTCCTGAAATCTCAACACATATTTTTTTCCGACCTTAATGATACTTTCAAGTAATGAGCAGTACACCAATCAAACTTGGATGCTCAAGTTTCGTTCTCCTAGGTTGATGCATTCTTTTGCAGTAAGAGTTTGAATTTCTAGGTTTCACTCTGTTTTCTCCTATATTGACAGATGCAACTAGAACTCTAAATCAAACACTGTTTGTGCTAGCTTCTTGAAACTTGACACAATAAAGTAGTTCTACGTTCTATCTCTAAGGTTTGTTTCCTCTTGATGTAGCCTAATGCAGGGACTGGCGAATAACACTTATATTGAAAGGGGTTGCCAAACTTTCAAAAAACTAGAGTCTCCTGAAATCTCAACATATATTTTTTCATCCAATCTTCATGATACATTCAAGTAATGATCAGTACACCATTCCCACTTGGATGCCCAAGTTTTGTTCTTCTAGGTTGAAGCATTCGTTTGCAGGAACAGTTTGAATTTTTAGGTTTCACTCTGTTTTCTCCTATATTGACAGATGCAGTTAGAACTTTAAATCAAACACGGTTTGTGCTAGCTACTTGAAACATGACACAATAAAGTAGTTCTACGTTCTATCCCTAAGGTTTGTTTCCTCTTGATGTAGCCTTAAGCAGAAACTGGCGAATAACACATTCAATGAAAGGCGTTGTTAGGCTGCCAAAAAACTAGAATCTCCTGAAATCTCAACACATATTTTTTTTTCCGACCTTAATGATACTTTCAAGTAATGAGTAGTACACCAATCAAATTTGGATGCCCAAGTTTCGTTCTCCTAGGTTGATGCATTCGTTTGCAGAAACAGTTTGAATTTCTAGGTTTCACTCTGTTTTCTCCTATATTGACAGATGCAGCTAGAACTCTAAATCAAACACGGTTTGTGCTAGCTTCTTGAAACTTGAAAAAATACTGTAGTTCTACGTTGTATCTCTAAGGTTTGTTTCCTCTTGATGTAGCCTAATGCAGGGACTGGCGAATAACACTTGTATTGAAAGGGGTTGCCAAACTTCCAAAAACTAGAGTCTTCTGAAATCTCAACATATATTTTTTCATCCAATCTTCATGATACATTCAAGTAATGATCAGTACACCATTCTCACTTGGATGCCCAAGTTTTGTTCTTCTAGGTTGAAGCATTCGTTTGCAGGAACAGTTTGAATTTTTAGGTTTCACTCTGTTTTCTCCTATATTGACAGATGCAGTTAGAACTTTAAATCAAACACGGTTTGTGCTAGCTACTTGAAACATGACACAATAAAGTAGTTCTACGTTCTATCCCTAAGGTTTGTTTCCTCTTGATGTAGCCTTAAGCAGAGACTGGCGAATAACACATTCAATGAAAGGCGTTGTTAGGCTGCCAAAAAACTACAGTCTCCTGAAATCTCATCATATATTTTTTCTTCCGACCCTCATGATACTTTCAAGTAATGAGCAGTGCACCAATTAAAATTGGATGCCCAAGTTTCGTTCTCCTAGGTTGAAGCATTCGTTTGCAGGAAAAGTTTGAATTTTTTGGTTTCACTCTGTTTTGTCCTATATTGACAGATGCAGGTCGAACTCTAAATCAAACACGGTTTGTGCTAGCTTCTTGAATCGTGACAAAATACTGTAGTTCTACGTTCTATCTCTAAGGTTTGTTTCCTCTTCATGTAGCCTAATGCAGGGACTGGCGAATAACACTTTTATTGAAAGGGGTTGCCAAACTTCCAAAAACTAGAGTCTTCTGAAATCTCAACATATATTTTTTCATCCAATCTTCATGACACTTTCAAGTAATGATCAGTACACCACTCCCACTTGGATGCTCAAGTTTCATTCTCCTACCTTGAAGCATTCGTTTGCAGTAACAGTTTGAATTTTTAGGTTTCACTCTGTTTTCTCCTATATTGACAAATGTAGTTCAAACTCTAAATCATACACGGTTTGGGCTAGCTTCTTGAAACTTGACACAATAAAGTAGTTCTACATTCTATCCCTAAGGTTTGTTTCCTCTTGATGTAGCCTTCAGCACAGACTGGCGAATAACACTTTCAATGAAAGGCGTTGTTAGGCTGCCAAAAAACTAGAGTCTCCTGAAATCTCAACACATATTTTTTTTCCGACCTTAATGATACTTTCAAGTAATGAGTAGTACACCAATCAAACTTGGATGCCCAAGTTTCGTTCTCCTAGGTTGATGCATTCGTTTGCAGTAACAGTTTGAATTTCTAGGTTTCACTCTGTTTTCTCCTATATTGACAGATGCAGCTAGAACTCTAAATCAAACACGGTTTGTGCTAGCTTCTTGAAAGTTGACACAATAAAGTAGTTCTATGTTCTATCTCTAAGGTTTGTTTAATCTTGATGTAGCTTAAGCAGGGACTGGCGAATAACACTTATATTGAAAGGGGTTGCCAAACTTTCAAAAAACTAGAGTCTCCTGAAATCTCAACATATATTTTTTCATCCAATCTTCATGATACATTCAAGTAATGATCAGTACACCATTCCCACTTGGATGCCCAAGTTTTGTTCTTCTAGGTTGAAGCATTCGTTTGCAGGAACAGTTTGAATTTTTAGGTTTCACTCTGTTTTCTCCTATACTGACAGATGCAGTTAGAACTTTAAATCAAACACGGTTTGTGCTAGCTACTTGAAACATGACACAATAAAGTAGTTCTACGTTCTATCCCTAAGGTTTGTTTCCTCTTGACGTAGCCTTAAGCAGAGACTGGCGAATAACACATTCAATGAAAGGCGTTGTTAGGCTGCCAAAAAACTAGAGTCTCCTGAAATCTCAACACATATTTTTTTCCGACCTTAATGATACTTTCAAGTAATGAGCAGTACACCAATCAAACTTGGATGCTCAAGTTTCGTTCTCCTAGGTTGATGCATTCTTTTGCAGTAAGAGTTTGAATTTCTAGGTTTCACTCTGTTTTCTCCTATATTGACAGATGCAACTAGAACTCTAAATCAAACACTGTTTGTGCTAGCTTCTTGAAACTTGACACAATAAAGTAGTTCTACGTTCTATCTCTAAGGTTTGTTTCCTCTTGATGTAGCCTAATGCAGGGACTGGCGAATAACACTTATATTGAAAGGGGTTGCCAAACTTTCAAAAAACTAGAGTCTCCTGAAATCTCAACATATATTTTTTCATCCAATCTTCATGATACATTCAAGTAATGATCAGTACACCATTCCCACTTGGATGCCCAAGTTTTGTTCTTCTCGGTTGAAGCATTCGTTTGCAGGAACAGTTTGAATTTTTAGGTTTCACTCTGTTTTCTCCTATATTGACAGATGCAGTTAGAACTTTAAATCAAACACGGTTTGTGCTAGCTACTTGAAACATGACACAATAAATTAGTTCTACGTTCTATCCCTAAGGTTTGTTTCCTCTTGATGAAGCCTTAAGCAGAGACTGGCGAATAACACATTCAATGAAAGGCGTTGTTAGGCTGCCAAAAAACTAGAGTCTCCTGAAATCTCAACACATATTTTTTTTCCGACCTTAATGATACTTTCAAGTAATGAGTAGTACACCAATCAAACTTGGATGCCCAAGTTTCGTTCTCCTAGGTTGATGCATTCGTTTGCAGTAACAGTTTGAATTTCTAGGTTTCACTCTGTTTTCTCCTATATTGACAGATGCAGCTAGAACTCTAAATCAAACACGGTTTGTGCTAGCTTCTTGAAACTTGAAAAAATACTGTAGTTCTACGTTGTATCTCCAAGGTTTGTTTCCTCTTGATGTAGCCTAATGCAGGGACTGGCGAATAACACTTTTATTGAAAGGGGTTGCCAAACTTCCCAAAACTAGAGTCTTCTGATATCTCAACATATATTTTTTTTTCCAATCTTCATGATACTTTCGAGTAATGATCAGTACACCAATCCCACTTGGATGCTCAAGTTTCATTCTCCTACGTTGATGCATTCGTTTGCAGTAACAGTTTGAATTTCTAGGTTTCACTCTGTTTTCTCCTATATTGACAGATGCAGCTAGAACTCTAAATCAAACACGGTTTGTGCTAGCTTCTTGAAAGTTGACACAATAAAGTAGTTCTATGTTCTATCTCTAAGGTTTGTTTAATCTTGATGTAGCCTAAAGCAGGGACTGGCGAATAACACTTATATTGAAAGGGGTTGCCAAACTTTCAAAAAACTAGAGTCTCCTGAAATCTCAACATATATTTTTTCATCCAATCTTCATGATACATTCAAGTAATGATCAGTACACCATTCAAACTTGGATGCCCAAGTTTTGTTCTTCTAGGTTGAAGCATTCGTTTGCAGGAACAGTTTGAATTTTTAGGTTTCACTCTGTTTTCTCCTATATTGACAGATGCAGTTAGAACTTTAAATCAAACACGGTTTGTGCTAGCTACTTGAAACATGACACAATAAAGTAGTTCTACGTTCTATCCCTAAGGTTTGTTTCCTCTTGATGTAGCCTTAAGCAGAGACTGGCGAATAACACATTCAATGAAAGGCGTTGTTAGGCTGCCAAAAAACTAGAGTCTCCTGAAATCTCAACACATATTTATTTCCGACCTTAATGATACTTTCAAGTAATGAGCAGTACACCAATCAAACTTGGATGCTCAAGTTTCGTTCTCCTAGGTTGATGCATTCTTTTGCAGTAAGAGTTTGAATTTCTAGGTTTCACTCTGTTTTCTCCTATATTGACAGATGCAACTAGAACTCTAAATCAAACACTGTTTGTGCTAGCTTCTTGAAACTTGACACAATAAAGTAGTTCTACGTTCTATCTCTAAGGTTTGTTTCCTCTTGATGTAGCCTAATGCAGGGACTGGCGAATAACACTTATATTGAAAGGGGTTGCCAAACTTTCAAAAAACTAGAGTCTCCTGAAATCTCAACATATATTTTTTCATCCAATCTTCATGATACATTCAAGTAATGATCAGTACACCATTCCCACTTGGATGCCCAAGTTTTGTTCTTCTCGGTTGAAGCATTCGTTTGCAGGAACAGTTTGAATTTTTAGGTTTCACTCTGTTTTCTCCTATATTGACAGATGCAGTTAGAACTTTAAATCAAACACGGTTTGTGCTAGCTACTTGAAACATGACACAATAAAGTAGTTCTACGTTCTATCCCTAAGGTTTGTTTCCTCTTGATGTAGCCTTAAGCAGAGACTGGCGAATAACACATTCAATGAAAGGCGTTGTTAGGCTGCCAAAAAACTAGAGTCTCCTGAAATCTCAACACATATTTTTTTTCCGACCTTAATGATACTTTCAAGTAATGAGTAGTACACCAATCAAACTTGGATGCCCAAGTTTCGTTCTCCTAGGTTGATGCATTCGTTTGCAGTAACAGTTTGAATTTCTAGGTTTCACTCTGTTTTCTCCTATATTGACAGATGCAGCTAGAACTCTAAATCAAACACGGTTTGTGCTAGCTTCTTGAAACTTGAAAAAATACTGTAGTTCTACGTTGTATCTCTAAGGTTTGTTTCCCCTTGATGTAGCCTAATGCAGGGACTGGCGAATAACACTTGTATTGAAAGGGGTTGCCAAACTTCCCAAAACTAGAGTCTTCTGATATCTCAACATATATTTTTTTTTCCAATCTTCATGATACTTTCGAGTAATGATCAGTACACCAATCCCACTTGGATGCTCAAGTTTCATTCTCCTACGTTTAAGCATTCGTTAGCAGGAACAGTTCGAATTTTTAGGTTTCACTCTGTTTTCTCCTATATTGACAAATGTAGTTCAAACTCTAAATCATACACGGTTTGGGCTAGCTTCTTGAAACTTGACACAATAAAGTAGTTCTACATTCTATCCCTAAGGTTTGTTTCCTCTTGATGTAGCCTTCAGCACAGACTGGCGAATAACACTTTCAATGAAAGGCGTTGTTAGGCTGCCAAAAAACTAGAGTCTCCTGAAATCTCAACACATATTTTTTTTCCGACCTTAATGATACTTTCAAGTAATGAGCAGTACACCGATCAAAGTTGGATGCCCATGTTTCGTTCTCCTAGGTTGATGCATTCGTTTGCAGGAACAGTTTGAATTTCTAGGTTTCACTCTGTTTTCTCCTATATTGACAGATGCAGCTAGAACTCTAAATCAAACACGGTTTGTGCTAGCTTCTTGAAACTTTACACAATAAAGTAGTTCTACGTTCTATCTCTAAGGTTTGTTTCCTCTTGATGTAGCCTAATGCAGGGACTGGCGAATAACACTTGTATTGAAAGGGGTTGCCAAACTTCCAAAAACTAGAGTCTTCTGAAATCTCAACATATATTTTTTCATCCAATCTTCATGATACATTCAAGTAATGATCAGTACACCATTCTCACTTGGATGCCCAAGTTTTGTTCTTCTAGGTTGAAGCATTCGTTTGCAGGAACAGTTTGAATTTTTAGGTTTCACTCTGTTTTCTCCTATATTGACAGATGCAGTTAGAACTTTAAATCAAACATGGTTTGTGCTAGCTACTTGAAACATGACACAATAAAGTAGTTCTACGTTCTATCCCTAAGGTTTGTTTCCTCTTGATGTAGCCTTAAGCAGAGACTGGCGAATAACACATTCAATGAAAGGCGTTGTTAGGCTGCCAAAAAACTACAGTCTCCTGAAATCTCATCATATATTTTTTCTTCCGACCTTCATGATACTTTCAAGTAATGAGCAGTGCACCAATTAAAATTGGATGCCCAAGTTTCGTTCTCCTAGGTTGAAGCATTCGTTTGCAGGAACAGTTTGAATTTTTAGGTTTCACTCTGTTTTGTCCTATATTGACAGATGCAGGTCGAACTCTAAATCAAACACGGTTTGTGCTAGCTTCTTGAATCGTGACAAAATACTGTAGTTCTACGTTCTATCTCTAAGGTTTGTTTCCTCTTCATGTAGCCTAATGCAGGGACTGGCGAATAACACTTTAATTGAAAGGGGTTGCCAAACTTCCAAAAACTAGAGTCTTCTGAAATCTCAACATATATTTTTTCATCCAATCTTCATGACACTTTCAAGTAATGATCAGTACACCACTCCCACTTGGATGCTCAAGTTTCATTCTCCTACCTTGAAGCATTCGTTTGCAGTAACAGTTTGAATTTTTAGGTTTCACTCCGTTTTCTCCTATATTGACAAATGTAGTTCAAACTCTAAATCATACACGGTTTGGGCTAGCTTCTTGAAACTTGACACAATAAAGTAGTTCTACATTCTATCCCTCTGGTTTGTTTCCTCTTGATGTAGCCTTCAGCACAGACTGGCGAATAACACTTTCAATGAAAGGCGTTGTTAGGCTGCCAAAAAACTAGAGTCTCCTGAAATCTCAACACATATTTTTTTTCCGACCATAATGATACTTTCAAGTAATGAGTAGTACACCAATCAAACTTGGATGCCCAAGTTTCGTTCTCCTAGGTTGATGCATTCGTTTGCAGTAACAGTTTGAATTTCTAGGTTTCACTCTGTTTTCTCCTATATTGACAGATGCAGCTAGAACTCTAAATCAAACACGGTTTGTGCTAGCTTCTTGAAAGTTGACACAATAAAGTAGTTCTATGTTCTATCTCTAAGGTTTGTTTAATCTTGATGTAGCCTAAAGCAGGGACTGGCGAATAACACTTATATTGAAAGGGGTTGCCAAACTTTCAAAAAACTAGAGTCTCCTGAAATCTCAACATATATTTTTTCATCCAATCTTCATGATACATTCAAGTAATGATCAGTACACCATTCCCACTTGGATGCCCAAGTTTTGTTCTTCTAGGTTGAAGCATTCGTTTGCAGGAACAGTTTGAATTTTTAGGTTTCACTCTGTTTTCTCCTATATTGACAGATGCAGTTAGAACTTTAAATCAAACACGGTTTGTGCTAGCTACTTGAAACATGACACAATAAAGTAGTTCTACGTTCTATCCCTAAGGTTTGTTTCCTCTTGATGTAGCCTTAAGCAGAGACTGGCGAATAACACATTCAATGAAATGCGTTGTTAGGCTGCCAAAAAACTAGAGTCTCCTGAAATCTCAACACATATTTTTTTTCCGACCTTAATGATACTTTCAAGTAATGAGTAGTACACCAATCAAACTTGGATGCCCAAGTTTCGTTCTCCTAGGTTGATGCATTCGTTTGCAGTAACAGTTTGAATTTCTAGGTTTCACTCTGTTTTCTCCTATATTGACAGATGCAGCTAGAACTCTAAATCAAACACGGTTTGTGCTAGCTTCTTGAAACTTGAAAAAATACTGTAGTTCTACGTTGTATCTCCAAGGTTTGTTTCCTCTTGATGTAGCCTAATGCAGGGACTGGCGAATAACACTTTTATTGAAAGGGGTTGCCAAACTTCCCAGAACTAGAGTCTTCTGATATCTCAACATATATTTTTTTTTCCAATCTTCATGATACTTTCGAGTAATGATCAGTACACCAATCCCACTTGGATGCTCAAGTTTCATTCTCCTACGTTGATGCATTCGTTTGCAGTAACAGTTTGAATTTCTAGGTTTCACTCTGTTTTCTCCTATATTGACAGATGCAGCTAGAACTCTAAATCAAACACGGTTTGTGCTAGCTTCTTGAAACTTGACACAATAAAGTAGTTCTACGTTCTATCTCTAAGGTTTGTTTCCTCTTGATGTAGCCTAATGCAGGGACTGGCGAATAACACTTATATTGAAAGGGGTTGCCAAACTTTCAAAAAACTAGAGTCTCCTGAAATCTCAACATATATTTCTTCATCCAATCTTCATGATACATTCAAGTAATGATCAGTACACCATTCCCACTTGGATGCCCAAGTTTTGTTCTTCTAGGTTGAAGCATTCGTTTGCAGGAACAGTTTGAATTTTTAGGTTTCACTCTGTTTTCTCCTATATTGACAGATGCAGTTAGAACTTTAAATCAAACACGGTTTGTGCTAGCTACTTGAAACATGACACAATAAAGTAGTTCTACGTTCTATCCCTAAGGTTTGTTTCCTCTTGATGTAGCCTTAAGCAGAGACTGGCGAATAACACATTCAATGAAAGGCGTTGTTAGGCTGCCAAAAAACTAGAGTCTCCTGAAATCTCAACACATATTTTTTTTCCGACCTTAATGATACTTTCAAGTAATGAGTAGTACACCAATCAAACTTGGATGCCCAAGTTTCGTTCTCCTAGGTTGATGCATTCGTTTGCAGTAACAGTTTGAATTTCTAGGTTTCACTCTGTTTTCTCCTATATTGACAGATGCAGCTAGAACTCTAAATCAAACACGGTTTGTGCTAGCTTCTTGAAACTTGAAAAAATATTGTAGTTCTACGTTGTATCTCTAAGGTTTGTTTCCCCTTGATGTAGCCTAATGCAGGGACTGGCGAATAACACTTGTATTGAAAGGGGTTGCCAAACTTCCCAAAACTAGAGTCTTCTGATATCTCAACATATATTTTTTTTTCCAATCTTCATGATACTTTCGAGTAATGATCAGTACACCAATCCCACTTGGATGCTCAAGTTTCATTCTCCTACGTTTAAGCATTCGTTTGCAGGAACAGTTCGAATTTTTAGGTTTCACTCTGTTTTCTCCTATATTGACAAATGTAGTTCAAACTCTAAATCATACACGGTTTGGGCTAGCTTCTTGAAACTTGACACAATAAAGTAGTTCTACATTCTATCCCTAAGGTTTGTTTCCTCTTGATGTAGCCTTCAGCACAGACTGGCGAATAACACTTTCAATGAAAGGCGTTGTTAGGCTGCCAAAAAACTAGAGTCTCCTGAAATATCAACACATATTTTTTTTCCGACCTTAATGATACTTTCAAGTAATGAGCAGTACACCGATCAAAGTTGGATGCCCATGTTTCGTTCTCCTAGGTTGATGCATTCGTTTGCAGTAACAGTTTGATTTTCTAGGTTTCACTCTGTTTTCTCCTATATTGACAGATGCAGCTAGAACTCTAAATCAAACACGGTTTGTGCTAGCTTCTTGAAACTTGACACAATAAAGTAGTTCTACGTTCTATCTCTAAGGTTTGTTTCCTCTTGATGTAGCCTAATGCAGGGACTGGCGAATAACACTTGTATTGAAAGGGGTTGCCAAACTTCCAAAAACTAGAGTCTTCTGAAATCTCAACATATATTTTTTCATCCAATCTTCATGATACATTCAAGTAATGATCAGTACACCATTCTCACTTGGATGCCCAAGTTTTGTTCTTCTAGGTTGAAGCATTCGTTTGCAGGAACAGTTTGAATTTTTAGGTTTCACTCTGTTTTCTCCTATATTGACAGATGCAGTTAGAACTTTAAATCAAACACGGTTTGTGCTAGCTACTTGAAACATGACACAATAAAGTAGTTCTACGTTCTATCCCTAAGGTTTGTTTCCACTTGATGTAGCCTTAAGCAGAGACTGGCGAATAACACATTCAATGAAAGGCGTTGTTAGGCTGCCAAAAAACTACAGTCTCCTGAAATCTCATCATATATTTTTTCTTCCGACCTTCATCATACTTTCAAGTAATGAGCAGTGCACCAATTAAAATTGGATGCCCAAGTTTCGTTCTCCTAGGTTGAAGCATTCGTTTGCAGGAACAGTTTGAATTTTTAGGTTTCACTCTGTTTTGTCCTATATTGACAGATGCAGGTCGAACTCTAAATCAAACACGGTTTGTGCTAGCTTCTTGAATCGTGACAAAATACTGTAGTTCTACGTTCTATCTCTAAGGTTTGTTTCCTCTTCATGTAGCCTAATGCAGGGACTGGCGAATAACACTTTTATTGAAAGGGGTTGCCAAACTTCCAAAAACTAGAGTCTTCTGAAATCTCAACATATATTTTTTCATCCAATCTTCATGACACTTTCAAGTAATGATCAGTACACCACTCCCACTTGGATGCTCAAGTTTCATTCTCCTACCTTGAAGCATTCGTTTGCAGTAACATTTTGAATTTTTAGGTTTCACTCTGATTTCTCCTATATTGACAAATGTAGTTCAAACTCTAAATCATACACGGTTTGGGCTAGCTTCTTGAAACTTGACACAATAAAGTAGTTCTACATTCTATCCCTAAGGTTTGTTTCCTCTTGATGTAGCCTTCAGCACAGACTGGCGAATAACACTTTCAATGAAAGGCGTTGTTAGGCTGCCAAAAAACTAGAGTCTCCTGAAATCTCAACACATATTTTTTTTCCGACCTTAATGATACTTTCAAGTAATGAGTAGTACACCAATCAAACTTGGATGCCCAAGTTTCGTTCTCCTAGGTTGATGCATTCGTTTGCAGTAACAGTTTGAATTTCTAGGTTTCACTCTGTTTTCTCCTATATTGACAGATGCAGCTAGAACTCTAAATCAAACACGGTTTGTGCTAGCTTCTTGAAAGTTGACACAATAAAGTAGTTCTATGTTCTATCTCTAAGGTTTGTTTAATCTTGATGTAGCCTAATGCAGGGACTGGCGAATAACACTTATATTGAAAGGGGTTGCCAAACTTTCAAAAAACTAGAGTCTCCTGAAATCTCAACATATATTTTTTCATCCAATCTTCATGATACATTCATGTAATGATCAGTACACCATTCCCACTTGGATGCCCAAGTTTTGTTCTTCTAGGTTGAACCATTCGTTTGCAGGAACAGTTTGAATTTTTAGGTTTCACTCTGTTTTCTCCTATATTGACAGATGCAGTTAGAACTTTAAATCAAACACGGTTTGTGCTAGCTACTTGAAACATGACACAATAAAGTAGTTCTACGTTCTATCCCTAAGGTTTGTTTCCTCTTGATGTAGCCTTAAGCAGAGACTGGCGAATAACACATTCAATGAAAGGCGTTGTTAGGCTGCCAAAAAACTACAGTCTCCTGAAATCTCAACACATATTTTTTTCCGACCTTAATGATACTTTCAAGTAATGAGCAGTACACCAATCAAACTTGGATGCTCAAGTTTCGTTCTCCTAGGTTGATGCATTCTTTTGCAGTAAGAGTTTGAATTTCTAGGTTTCACTCTGTTTTCTCCTATATTGACAGATGCAACTAGAACTCTAAATCAAACACTGTTTGTGCTAGATTCTTGAAACTTGACACAATAAAGTAGTTCTACGTTCTATCTCTAAGGTTTGTTTCCTCTTGATGTAGCCTAATGCAGGGACTGGCGAATAACACTTATATTGAAAGGGGTTGCCAAACTTTCAAAAAACTAGAGTCTCCTGAAATCTCAACATATATTTTTTCATCCAATCTTCATGATACATTCAAGTAATGATCAGTACACCATTCCCACTTGGATGCCCAAGTTTTGTTCTTCTAGGTTGAAGCATTCGTTTGCAGGAACAGTTTGAATTTTTAGGTTTCACTCTGTTTTCTCCTATATTAACAGATGCAGTTAGAACTTTAAATCAAACACGGTTTGTGCTAGCTACTTGAAACATGACACAATAAAGTAGTTCTACGTTCTATCCCTAAGGTTTGTTTCCTCTTGATGTAGCCTTAAGCAGAAACTGGCGAATAACACATTCAATGAAAGGCGTTGTTAGGCTGCCAAAAAACTAGAGTCTCCTGAAATCTCAACACATATTTTTTTTCCGACCTTAATGATACTTTCAAGTAATGAGTAGTACACCAATCAAACTTGGATGCCGAAGTTTCGTTCTCCTAGGTTCATGCATTCGTTTGCAGTAACAGTTTGATTTTCTAGGTTTCACTCTGTTTTCTCCTATATTGACAGATGCAGCTAGAACTCTAAATCAAACACGGTGTGTGCTAGCTTCTTGAAACTTGAAAAAATACTGTAGTTCTACGTTGTATCTCTAAGGTTTGTTTCCTCTTGATGTAGCCTAATGCAGGGACTGGCGAATAACACTTTTATTGAAAGGGGTTGCCAAACTTCCCAAAACTAGAGTCTTCTGATATCTCAACATATATTTTTTTTTCCAATCTTCATGATTTTTCGAGTAATGATCAGTACACCAATCCCACTTGGATGCTCAAGTTTCATTCTCCTACGTTGAAGCATTCGTTTGCAGGAACAGTTTGAATTTTTAGGTTTCACTCTGTTTTCTCCTATATTGACAAATGTAGTTCAAACTCTAAATCATACACGGTTTGGGCTAGCTTCTTGAAACTTGACACAATAAAGTAGTTCTACATTCTATCCCTAAGGTTTGTTTCCTCTTGATGTAGCCTTCAGCACAGACTGGCGAATAACACTTTCAATGAAAGGCGTTGTTAGGCTGCCAAAAAACTAGAATCTCCTGAAATCTCAACACATATTTTTTTTTCCGACCTTAATGATACTTTCAAGTAATGAGCAGTACACCGATCATAGTTGGATGCCCAAGTTTCGTTCTCCTAGGTTGATGCATTCGTTTGCAGTAAGAGTTTGAATTTCTAGGTTTCACTCTGTTTTCTCCTATATTGACAGATGCAACTAGAACTCTAAATCAAACACTGTTTGTGCTAGCTTCTTGAAACTTGACACAATAAAGTAGTTCTACGTTCTATCTCTAAGGTTTGTTTCCTCTTGATGTAGCCTAATGCAGGGACTGGCGAATAACACTTATATTGAAAGGGGTTGCCAAACTTTCAAAAAACTAGAGTCTCCTGAAATCTCAACATATATTTTTTCATCCAATCTTCATGATACATTCAAGTAATGATCAGTACACCATTCCCACTTGGATGCCCAAGTTTTGTTCTTCTAGGTTGAAGCATTCGTTTGCAGGAACAGTTTGAATTTTTAGGTTTCACTCTGTTTTCTCCTATATTGACAGATGCAGTTAGAACTTTAAATCAAACACGGTTTGTGCTAGCTACTTGAAACATGACACAATAAAGTAGTTCTACGTTCTATCCCTAAGGTTTGTTTCCTCTTGATGTAGCCTTAAGCAGAAACTGGCGAATAACACATTCAATGAAAGGCGTTGTTAGGCTGCCAAAAAACTAGAGTCTCCTGAAATCTCAACACATATTTTTTTTCCGACCTTAATGATACTTTCAAGTAATGAGTAGTACACCAATCAAACTTGGATGCCCAAGTTTCATTCTCCTAGGTTGATGCATTCGTTTGCAGTAACAGTTTGAATTTCTAGGTTTCTCTCTGTTTTCTCCTATATTGACAGATGCAGCTAGAACTCTAAATCAAACACGGTTTGTGCTAGCTTCTTGAAACTTGAAAAAATACTGTAGTTCTACGTTGTATCTCTAAGGTTTGTTTCCTCTTGATGTAGCCTAATGCAGGGACTGGCGAATAACACTTTTATTGAAAGGGGTTGCCAAACTTCCCAAAACTAGAGTCTTCTGATATCTCAACATATATTTTTTTTTCCAATCTTCATGATACTTTCGAGTAATGATCAGTACACCAATCCCACTTGGATGCTCAAGTTTCATTCTCCTACGTTGAAGCATTCGTTTGCAGGAACAGTTTGAATTTTTAGGTTTCACTCTGTTTTCTCCTATATTGACAAATGTAGTTCAAACTCTAAATCATACACGGTTTGGGCTAGCTTCTTGAAACTTGACACAATAAAGTAGTTCTACATTCTATCCCTAAGGTTTGTTTCCTCTTGATGTAGCCTTCAGCACAGACTGGCGAATAACACTTTCAATGAAAGGCGTTGTTAGGCTGCCAAAAAACTAGAGTCTCCTGAAATCTCAACACATATTTTTTTTCCGACCTTAATGATACTTTCAAGTAATGAGCAGTACACCGATCAAACTTGGATGCCCAAGTTTCGTTCTCCTAGGTTGATGCATTCGTTTGCAGTAACCGTTTGAATTTCTAGGTTTCACTCTGTTTTCTCCTATATTGACAGATGCAGCTAGAACTCTAAATCAAACACGGTTTGTGCTAGCTTCTTGAAAGTTGACACAATAAAGTACTTCTATGTTCTATCTCTAAGGTTTGTTTAATCTTGATGTAGCCTAAAGCAGGGACTGGCGAATAACACTTATATTGAAAGGGGTTGCCAAACTTTCAAAAAACTAGAGTCTCCTGAAATCTCAACATATATTTTTTCATCCAATCTTCATGATACATTCAAGTAATGATCAGTACACCATTCCCACTTGGATGCCCAAGTTTTGTTCTTCTAGGTTGAAGCATTCGTTTGCAGGAACAGTTTGAATTTTTAGGTTTCACTCTGTTTTCTCCTATATTGACAGATGCAGTTAGAACTTTAAATCAAACACGGTTTGTGCTAGCTACTTGAAACATGACACAATAAAGTAGTTCTACGTTCTATCCCTATGGTTTGTTTCCTCTTGATGTAGCCTTAAGCAGAGACTGGCGAATAACACATTCAATGAAAGGCGTTGTTAGGCTGCCAAAAATCTACAGTCTCCTGAAATCTCAACACATATTTTTTTCCGACCTTAATGATACTTTCAAGTAATGAGCAGTACACCAATCAAACTTGGATGCTCAAGTTTCGTTCTCCTAGGTTGATGCATTCGTTTGCAGTAAGAGTTTGAATTTCTAGGTTTCACTCTGTTTTCTCCTATATTGACAGATGCAACTAGAACTCTAAATCAAACACTGTTTGTGCTAGCTTCTTGAAACTTGACACAATAAAGTAGTTCTACGTTCTATCTCTAAGGTTTGTTTCCTCTTGATGTAGCCTAATGCAGGGACTGGCGAATAACACTTATATTGAAAGGGGTTGCCAAACTTTCAAAAAACTAGAGTCTCCTGAAATCTCAACATATATTTTTTCATCCAATCTTCATGATACATTCAAGTAATGATCAGTACACCATTCCCACTTGGATGCCCAAGTTTTGTTCTTCTAGGTTGAAGCATTCGTTTGCAGGAACAGTTTGAATTTTTAGGTTTCACTCTGTTTTCTCCTATATTGACAGATGCAGTTAGAACTTTAAATCAAACACGGTTTGTGCTAGCTACTTGAAACATGACACAATAAAGTAGTTCTACGTTCTATCCCTAAGGTTTGTTTCCTCTTGATGTAGCCTTAAGCAGAAACTGGCGAATAACACATTCAATGAAAGGCGTTGTTAGGCTGCCAAAAAACTAGAGTCTCCTGAAATCTCAACACATATTTTTTTTCCGACCTTAATGATACTTTCAAGTAATGAGTAGTACACCAATCAAACTTGGATGCCCAAGTTTCGTTCTCCTAGGTTGATGCATTCGTTTGCAGTAACAGTTTGAATTTCTAGGTTTCACTCTGTTTTCTCCTATATTGACAGATGCAGCTAGAACTCTAAATCAAACACGGTTTGTGCTAGCTTCTTGAAACTTGAAAAAATACTGTAGTTCTACGTTGTATCTCTAAGGTTTGTTTCCTCTTGATGTAGCCTAATGCAGGGACTGGCGAATAACACTTTTATTGAAAGGGGTTGCCAAACTTCCCAAAACTAGAGTCTTCTGATATCTCAACATATATTTTTTTTTCCAATCTTCATGATACTTTCGAGTAATGATCAGTACACCAATCCCACTTGGATGCTCAAGTTTCATTCTCCTACGTTGAAGCATTCGTTTGCAGGAACAGTTTGAATTTTTAGGTTTCACTCTGTTTTCTCCTATATTGACAAATGTAGTTCAAACTCTAAATCATACACGGTTTGGGCTAGCTTCTTGAAACTTGACACAATAAAGTAGTTCTACATTCTATCCCTAAGGTTTGTTTCCTCTTGATGTAGCCTTCAGCACAGACTGGCGAATAACACTTTCAATGAAAGGCGTTGTTAGGCTGCCAAAAAACTAGAGTCTCCTGAAATCTCAACACATATTTTTTTTCCGACCTTAATGATACTTTCAAGTAATGAGCAGTACACCGATCAAAGTTGGATGCCCAAGTTTCGTTCTCCTAGGTTGATGCATTCGTTTGCAGTAACCGTTTGAATTTCTAGGTTTCACTCTGTTTTCTCCTATATTGACAGATGCAGCTAGAACTCTAAATCAAACACGGTTTGTGCTAGCTTCTTGAAAGTTGACACAATAAAGTAGTTCTATGTTCTATCTCTAAGGTTTGTTTAATCTTGATGTAGCCTAAAGCAGGGACTGGCGAATAACACTTATATTGAAAGGGGTTGCCAAACTTTCAAAAAACTAGAGTCTCCTGAAATCTCAACATATATTTTTTCATCCAATCTTCATGATACATTCAAGTAATGATCAGTACACCATTCCCACTTGGATGCCCAAGTTTTGTTCTTCTAGGTTGAAGCATTCGTTTGCAGGAACAGTTTGAATTTTTAGGTTTCACTCTGTTTTCTCCTATATTGACAGATGCAGTTAGAACTTTAAATCAAACACGGTTTGTGCTAGCTACTTGAAACATGACACAATAAAGTAGTTCTACGTTCTATCCCTATGGTTTGTTTCCTCTTGATGTAGCCTTAAGCAGAGACTGGCGAATAACACATTCAATGAAAGGCGTTGTTAGGCTGCCAAAAATCTACAGTCTCCTGAAATCTCAACACATATTTTTTTTCCGAACTTAATGATACTTTCAAGTAATGAGCAGTACACCGATCAAAGTTGGATTCCCAAGTTTCGTTCTCCTAGGTTGATGCATTCGTTTGCAGTAACCATTTGAATTTCTAGGTTTCACTCTGTTTTCTCCTATATTGACAGATGCAGCTAGAACTCTAAATCAAACACGGTTTGTGCTAGCTTCTTGAAACTTGACACAATAAAGTAGTTCTACGTTCTATCTCTAAGGTTTGTTTCCTCTTGATGTAGCCTAATGCAGGGACTGGCGAATAACACTTGTATTGAAAGGGGTTGCCAAACTTCCAAAAACTAGAGTCTTCTGATATCTCAACATATATTTTTTTTTTTCCAATCTTCATGATTTTTCGAGTAATGATCAGTACACCAATCCCACTTGGATGCTCAAGTTTCATTCTCCTACGTTGAAGCATTCGTTTGCAGGAACAGTTTGAATTTTTAGGTTTCACTCTGTTTTCTCCTATATTGACAAATGTAGTTCAAACTCTAAATCATACACGGTTTGGGCTAGCTTCTTGAAACTTGACACAATAAAGTAGTTCTACATTCTATCCCTAAGGTTTGTTTCCTCTTGATGTAGCCTTCAGCACAGACTGGCGAATAACACTTTCAATGAAAGGCGTTGTTAGGCTGCCAAAAAACTAGAATCTCCTGAAATCTCAACACATATTTTTTTTTCCGACCTTAATGATACTTTCAAGTAATGAGCAGTACACCGATCATAGTTGGATGCCCAAGTTTCGTTCTCCTAGGTTGATGCATTCGTTTGCAGTAAGAGTTTGAATTTCTAGGTTTCACTCTGTTTTCTCCTATATTGACAGATGCAACTAGAACTCTAAATCAAACACTGTTTGTGCTAGCTTCTTGAAACTTGACACAATAAAGTAGTTCTACGTTCTATCTCTAAGGTTTGTTTCCTCTTGATGTAGCCTAATGCAGGGACTGGCGAATAACACTTATATTGAAAGGGGTTGCCAAACTTTCAAAAAACTAGAGTCTCCTGAAATCTCAACATATATTTTTTCATCCAATCTTCATGATACATTCAAGTAATGATCAGTACACCATTCCCACTTGGATGCCCAAGTTTTGTTCTTCTAGGTTGAAGCATTCGTTTGCAGGAACAGTTTGAATTTTTAGGTTTCACTCTGTTTTCTCCTATATTGACAGATGCAGTTAGAACTTTAAATCAAACACGGTTTGTGCTAGCTACTTGAAACATGACACAATAAAGTAGTTCTACGTTCTATCCCTAAGGTTTGTTTCCTCTTGATGTAGCCTTAAGCAGAAACTGGCGAATAACACATTCAATGAAAGGCGTTGTTAGGCTGCCAAAAAACTAGAGTCTCCTGAAATCTCAACACATATTTTTTTTCCGACCTTAATGATACTTTCAAGTAATGAGTAGTACACCAATCAAACTTGGATGCCCAAGTTTCGTTCTCCTAGGTTGATGCATTCGTTTGCAGTAACAGTTTGAATTTCTAGGTTTCTCTCTGTTTTCTCCTATATTGACAGATGCAGCTAGAACTCTAAATCAAACACGGTTTGTGCTAGCTTCTTGAAACTTGAAAAAATACTGTAGTTCTACGTTGTATCTCTAAGGTTTGTTTCCTCTTGATGTAGCCTAATGCAGGGACTGGCGAATAACACTTTTATTGAAAGGGGTTGCCAAACTTCCCAAAACTAGAGTCTTCTGATATCTCAACATATATTTTTTTTTCCAATCTTCATGATACTTTCGAGTAATGATCAGTACACCAATCCCACTTGGATGCTCAAGTTTCATTCTCCTACGTTGAAGCATTCGTTTGCAGGAACAGTTTGAATTTTTAGGTTTCACTCTGTTTTCTCCTATATTGACAAATGTAGTTCAAACTCTAAATCATACACGGTTTGGGCTAGCTTCTTGAAACTTGACACAATAAAGTAGTTCTACATTCTATCCCTAAGGTTTGTTTCCTCTTGATGTAGCCTTCAGCACAGACTGGCGAATAACACTTTCAATGAAAGGCGTTGTTAGGCTGCCAAAAAACTAGAGTCTCCTGAAATCTCAACACATATTTTTTTTCCGACCTTAATGATACTTTCAAGTAATGAGCAGTACACCGATCAAAGTTGGATGCCCAAGTTTCGTTCTCCTAGGTTGATGCATTCGTTTGCAGTAACCGTTTGAATTTCTAGGTTTCACTCTGTTTTCTCCTATATTGACAGATGCAGCTAGAACTCTAAATCAAACACGGTTTGTGCTAGCTTCTTGAAAGTTGACACAATAAAGTAGTTCTATGTTCTATCTCTAAGGTTTGTTTAATCTTGATGTAGCCTAAAGCAGGGACTGGCGAATAACACTTATATTGAAAGGGGTTGCCAAACTTTCAAAAAACTAGAGTCTCCTGAAATCTCAACATATATTTTTTCATCCAATCTTCATGATACATTCAAGTAATGATCAGTACACCATTCCCACTTGGATGCCCAAGTTTTGTTCTTCTAGGTTGAAGCATTCGTTTGCAGGAACAGTTTGAATTTTTAGGTTTCACTCTGTTTTCTCCTATATTGACAGATGCAGTTAGAACTTTAAATCAAACACGGTTTGTGCTAGCTAATTGAAACATGACACAATAAAGTAGTTCTACGTTCTATCCCTATGGTTTGTTTCCTCTTGATGTAGCCTTAAGCAGAGACTGGCGAATAACACATTCAATGAAAGGCGTTGTTAGGCTGCCAAAAATCTACAGTCTCCTGAAATCTCAACACATATTTTTTTCCGACCTTAATGATACTTTCAAGTAATGAGCAGTACACCAATCAAACTTGGATGCTCAAGTTTCGTTCTCCTAGGTTGATGCATTCGTTTGCAGTAAGAGTTTGAATTTCTAGGTTTCATTCTGTTTTCTCCTATATTGACAGATGCAACTAGAACTCTAAATCAAACACTGTTTGTGCTAGCTTCTTGAAACTTGACACAATAAAGTAGTTCTACGTTCTATCTCTAAGGTTTGTTTCCTCTTGATGTAGCCTAATGCAGGGACTGGCGAATAACACTTATATTGAAAGGGGTTGCCAAACTTTCAAAAAACTAGAGTCTCCTGAAATCTCAACATATATTTTTTCATCCAATCTTCATGATACATTCAAGTAATGATCAGTACACCATTCCCACTTGGATGCCCAAGTTTTGTTCTTCTAGGTTGAAGCATTCGTTTGCAGGAACAGTTTGAATTTTTAGGTTTCACTCTGTTTTCTCCTATATTGACAGATGCAGTTAGAACTTTAAATCAAACACGGTTTGTGCTAGCTACTTGAAACATGACACAATAAAGTAGTTCTACGTTCTATCCCTAAGGTTTGTTTCCTCTTGATGTAGCCTTAAGCAGAAACTGGCGAATAACACATTCAATGAAAGGCGTTGTTAGGCTGCCAAAAAACTAGAGTCTCCTGAAATCTCAACACATATTTTTTTTCCGACCTTAATGATACTTTCAAGTAATGAGTAGTACACCAATCAAACTTGGATGCCCAAGTTTCGTTCTCCTAGGTTGATGCATTCGTTTGCAGTAACAGTTTGAATTTCTAGGTTTCACTCTGTTTTCTCCTATATTGACAGATGCAGCTAGAACTCTAAATCAAACACGGTTTGTGCTAGCTTCTTGAAACTTGAAAAAATACTGTAGTTCTACGTTGTATCTCTAAGGTTTGTTTCCTCTTGATGTAGCCTAATGCAGGGACTGGCGAATAACACTTTTATTGAAAGGGGTTGCCAAACTTCCCAAAACTAGAGTCTTCTGATATCTCAACATATATTTTTTTTTCCAATCTTCATGATACTTTCGAGTAATGATCAGTACACCAATCCCACTTGGATGCTCAAGTTTCATTCTCCTACGTTGAAGCATTCGTTTGCAGGAACAGTTTGAATTTTTAGGTTTCACTCTGTTTTCTCCTATATTGACAAATGTAGTTCAAACACTAAATCATACACGGTTTGGGCTAGCTTCTTGAAACTTGACACAATAAAGTAGTTCTACATTCTATCCCTAAGGTTTGTTTCCTCTTGATGTAGCCTTCAGCACAGACTGGCGAATAACACTTTCAATGAAAGGCGTTGTTAGGCTGCCAAAAAACTAGAGTCTCCTGAAATCTCAACACATATTTTTTTTCCGACCTTAATGATACTTTCAAGTAATGAGCAGTACACCGATCAAAGTTGGATGCCCAAGTTTCGTTCTCCTAGGTTGATGCATTCGTTTGCAGTAACCGTTTGAATTTCTAGGTTTCACTCTGTTTTCTCCTATATTGACAGATGCAGCTAGAACTCTAAATCAAACACGGTTTGTGCTAGCTTCTTGAAAGTTGACACAATAAAGTAGTTCTATGTTCTATCTCTAAGGTTTGTTTAATCTTGATGTAGCCTAAAGCAGGGACTGGCGAATAACACTTATATTGAAAGGGGTTGCCAAACTTTCAAAAAACTAGAGTCTCCTGAAATCTCAACATATATTTTTTCATCCAATCTTCATGATACATTCAAGTAATGATCAGTACACCATTCCCACTTGGATGCCCAAGTTTTGTTCTTCTAGGTTGAAGCATTCGTTTGCAGGAACAGTTTGAATTTTTAGGTTTCACTCTGTTTTCTCCTATATTGACAGATGCAGTTAGAACTTTAAATCAAACACGGTTTGTGCTAGCTACTTGAAACATGACACAATAAAGTAGTTCTACGTTCTATCCCTATGGTTTGTTTCCTCTTGATGTAGCCTTAAGCAGAGACTGGCGAATAACACATTCAATGAAAGGCGTTGTTAGGCTGCCAAAAATCTACAGTCTCCTGAAATCTCAACACATATTTTTTTTCCGACCTTAATGATACTTTCAAGTAATGAGCAGTACACCGATCAAAGTTGGATTCCCAAGTTTCGTTCTCCTAGGTTGATTCATTCGTTTGCAGTAACCATTTGAATTTCTAGGTTTCACTCTGTTTTCTCCTATATTGACAGATGCAGCTAGAACTCTAAATCAAACACGGTTTGTGCTAGCTTCTTGAAACTTGACACAATAAAGTAGTTCTACGTTCTATCTCTAAGGTTTGTTTCCTCTTGATGTAGCCTAATGCAGGGACTGGCGAATAACACTTGTATTGAAAGGGGTTGCCAAACTTCCAAAAACTAGAGTCTTCTGAAATCTCAACATATATTTTTTCATCCAATCTTCATGATACATTCAAGTAATGATCAGTACACCATTCTCACTTGGATGCCCAAGATTTGTTCTTCTAGGTTGAAGCATTCGTTTCCAGGAACAGTTTGAATTTTTAGGTTTCACTCTGTTTTCTCCTATATTGACAGATGCAGTTAGAACTTTAAATCAAACACGGTTTGTGCTAGCTACTTGAAACATGACACAATAAAGTAGTTCTACGTTCTATCCCTAAGGTTTGTTTCCTCTTGATGTAGCCTTAAGCAGAGACTGGCGAATAACACATTCAATGAAAGGCGTTGTTAGGCTGCCAAAAAACTACAGTCTCCTGAAATCTCATCATATATTTTTTGTTCCGAACTTCATGATACTTTCACGTAATGAGCAGTGCACCAATTAAAATTGGATGCCCAAGTTTCGTTCTCCTAGGTTGAAGCATTCGTTTGCAGGAACAGTTTGAATTTTTAGGTTTCACTCTGTTTTGTCCTATATTGACAGATGCAGGTCGAACTCTAAATCAAACACGGTTTGTGCTAGCTTCTTGAATCGTGACAAAATACTGTAGTTCTACGTTCTATCTCTAAGGTTTGTTTCCTCTTCATGTAGCCTAATGCAGGGACTGGCGAATAACACTTTTATTGAAAGGGGTTGCCAAACTTCCAAAAACTAGAGTCTTCTGAAATCTCAACATATATTTTTTCATCCAATCTTCATGACACTTTCAAGTAATGATCAGTACACCACTCCCACTTGGATGCTCAAGTTTCATTCTCCTACCTTGAAGCATTCGTTTGCAGTAACAGTTTGAATTTTTAGGTTTAACTCTGTTTTCTCCTATATTGACAAATGTAGTTCAAACTCTAAATCATACACGGTTTGGGCTAGCTTCTTGAAACTTGACACAATAAAGTAGTTCTACATTCTATCCCTAAGGTTTGTTTCCTCTTGATGTAGCCTTCAGCACAGACTGGCGAATAACACTTTCAATGAAAGGCGTTGTTAGGCTGCCAAAAAACTAGAGTCTCCTGAAATCTCAACACATATTTTTTTTCCGACCTTAATGATACTTTCAAGTAATGAGTAGAACACCAATCAAATTGGATGCCCAAGTTTCGTTCTCCTAGGTTGATGCATTCGTTTGCAGTAACAGTTTGAATTTTTAGGTTTCACTCTGTTTTCTCCTATATTGACAGATGCAGCTAGAACTCTAAATCAAACACGGTTTGTGCTAGCTTCTTGAAAGTTGACACAATAAAGTAGTTCTATGTTCTATCTCTAAGGTTTGTTTAATCTTGATGTAGCCTAAAGCAGGGACTGGCGAATAACACTTATATTGAAAGGGGTTGCCAAACTTTGAAAAAACTAGAGTCTCCTGAAATCTCAACATATAATTTTTCATCCAATCTTCATGATACATTCAAGTAATGATCAGTACACCATTCCCACTTGGATGCCCAAGTTTTGTTCTTCTAGGTTGAAGAATTCGTTTGCAGGAACAGTTTGAATTTTTAGGTTTCACTCTGTTTTCTCCTATATTGACAGATGCAGTTAGAACTTTAAATCAAACACGGTTTGTGCTAGCTACTTGAAACATGACACAATAAAGTAGTTCTACGTTCTATCCCTAAGGTTTGTTTCCTCTTGATGTAGCCTTAAGCAGAGACTGGCGAATAACACATTCAATGAAAGGCGTTGTTAGGCTGCCAAAAAACTACAGTCTCCTGAAATCTCATCATATATTTTTTCTTCCGACCTTCATGATACTTTCAAGTAATGAGCAGTGCACCAATTAAAATTGGATGCCCAAGTTTCGTTCTCCTAGGTTGAAGCATTCGTTTGCAGGAACAGTTTGAATTTTTAGGTTTCACTCTGTTTTCTCCTATATTGACAGATGCAGTTAGAACTTTAAATCAAACACGGTTTGTGCTAGCTACTTGAAACATGACACAATAAAGTAGTTCTACGTTCTATCCCTAAGGTTTGTTTCCTCTTGATGTAGCCTTAAGCAGAGACTGGCGAATAACACATTCAATGAAAGGCGTTGTTAGGCTGCCAAAAAACTAGAGTCTCCTGAAATCTCAACACATATTTTTTTTCCGACCTTAATGATACTTTCAAGTAATGAGTAGTACACCAATCAAACTTGGATGCCCAAGTTTCGTTCTCCTAGGTTGATGCATTCGTTTGCAGTAACAGTTTGAATTTCTAGGTTTCACTCTGTTTTCTCCTATATTGACAGATGCAGCTAGAACTCTAAATCAAACACGGTTTGTGCTAGCTTCTTGAAACTTGAAAAAATACTGTAGTTCTACGTTGTATCTCTAAGGTTTGTTTCCTCTTGATGTAGCCTAATGCAGGGACCGGCGAATAACACTTTTATTGAAAGGGGTTGCCAAACTTCCCAAAACTAGAGTCTTCTGATATCTCAACATATATTTTTTTTTCCAATCTTCATGATACTTTCGAGGAATGATCAGTACACCAATCCCACTTGGATGCTCAAGTTTCATTCTCCTACGTTGAAGCATTCGTTTGCAGGAACAGTTTGAATTTTTAGGTTTCACTCTGTTTTCTCCTATATTGACAAATGTAGTTCAAACTCTAAATCATACACGGTTTGGGCTAGCTTCTTGAAACTTGACACAATAAAGTAGTTCTACATTCTATCCGTAAGGTTTGTTTCCTCTTGATGTAGCCTTCAGCACAGACTGGCGAATAACACTTTCAATGAAAGGCGTTGTTAGGCTGCCAAAAAACTAGAGTCTCCTGAAATCTCAACACATATTTTTTTTCCGACCTTAATGATACTTTCAAGTAATGAGTAGTACACCAATCAAACTTGGATGCCCAAGTTTCGTTCTCCTAGGTTGATGCATTCGTTTGCAGTAACAGTTTGAATTTCTAGGTTTCACTCTGTTTTCTCCTATATTGACAGATGCAGCTAGAACTCTAAATCAAACACGGTTTTTGCTAGCTTCTTGAAAGTTGACACAATAAAGTAGTTCTATGTTCTATCTCTAAGGTTTGTTTAATCTTGATGTAGCCTAAAGCAGGGACTGGCGAATAACACTTATATTGAAAGGGGTTGCCAAACTTTCAAAAAACTAGAGTCTCCTGAAATCTCAACATATATTTTTTCATCCAATCTTCATGATACATTCAAGTAATGATCAGTACACCATTCCCACTTGGATGCCCAAGTTTTGTTCTTCTAGGTTGAACCATTCGTTTGCAGGAACAGTTTGAATTTTTAGGTTTCACTCTGTTTTCTCCTATATTGACAGATGCAGTTAGAACTTTAAATCAAACACGGTTTGTGCTAGCTACTTGAAACATGACACAATAAAGTAGTTCTACGTTCTATCCCTAAGGTTTGTTTCCTCTTGATGTAGCCTTAAGCAGAGACTGGCGAATAACACATTCAATGAAAGGCGTTGTTAGGCTGCCAAAAAACTAGAGTCTCCTGAAATCTCAACACATATTTTTTTCCGACCTTAATGATACTTTCAAGTAATGAGCAGTACACCAATCAAACTTGGATGCTCAAGTTTCGTTCTCCTAGGTTGATGCATTCTTTTGCAGTAAGAGTTTGAATTTCTAGGTTTCACTCTGTTTTCTCCTATATTGACAGATGCAACTAGAACTCTAAATCAAACACTGTTTGTGCTAGCTTCTTGAAACTTGACACAATAAAGTAGTTCTACGTTCTATCTCTAAGGTTTGTTTCCTCTTGATGTAGCCTAATGCAGGGACTGGCGAATAACACTTATATTGAAAGGGGTTGCCAAACTTTCAAAAAACTAGAGTCTCCTGAAATCTCAACATATATTTTTTCATCCAATCTTCATGATACATTCAAGTAATGATCAGTACACCATTCCCACTTGGATGCCCAAGTTTTGTTCTTCTAGGTTGAAGCATTCGTTTGCAGGAACAGTTTGAATTTTTAGGTTTCACTCTGTTTTCTCCTATATTGACAGATGCAGTTAGAACTTTAAATCAAACACGGTTTGTGCTAGCTACTTGAAACATGACACAATAAAGTAGTTCTACGTTCTATCCCTAAGGTTTGTTTCCTGTTGATGTAGCCTTAAGCAGAAACTGGCGAATAACACATTCAATGAAAGGCGTTGTTAGGCTGCCAAAAAACTAGAGTCTCCTGAAATCTCAACACATATTTTTTTTCCGACCTTAATGATACTTTCAAGTAATGAGTAGTACACCAATCAAACTTGGATGCCCAAGTTTCGTTCTCCTAGGTTGATGCATTCGTTTGCAGTAACAGTTTGAATTTCTAGGTTTCACTCTGTTTTCTCCTATATTGACAGATGCAGCTAGAACTCTAAATCAAACACGGTTTGTGCTAGCTTCTTGAAACTTGAAAAAATACTGTAGTTCTACGTTGTATCTCTAAGGTTTGTTTCCTCTTGATGTAGCCTAATGCAGGGACTGGCGAATAACACTTTTATTGAAAGGGGTTGCCAAACTTCCCAAAACTAGAGTCTTCTGATATCTCAACATATATTTTTTTTTCCAATCTTCATGATACTTTCGAGTAATGATCAGTACACCAATCCCACTTGGATGCTCAAGTTTCATTCTCCTACTTTGAAGCATTCGTTTGCAGGAACAGTTTGAATTTTTAGGTTTCACTCTGTTTTCTCCTATATTGACAAATGTAGTTCAAACTCTAAATCATACACGGTTTGGGCTAGCTTCTTGAAACTTGACACAATAAAGTAGTTCTACATTCTATCCCTAAGGTTTGTTTCCTCTTGATGTAGCATTCAGCACAGACTGGCGAATAACACTTTCAATGAAAGGCGTTGTTAGGCTGCCAAAAAACTAGAGTCTCCTGAAATCTCAACACATATTTTTTTCCGACCTTAATGATACTTTCAAGTAATGAGTAGTACACCAATCAAACTTGGATGCCCAAGTTTCGTTCTCCTAGGTTGATGCATTCGTTTGCAGTAACAGTTTGAATTTCTAGGTTTCACTCTGTTTTCTCCTATATTGACAGATGCAGCTAGAACTCTAAATCAAACACGGTTTGTGCTAGCTTCTTGAAAGTTGACACAATAAAGTAGTTCTATGTTCTATCTCTAAGGTTTGTTTAATCTTGATGTAGCCTAAAGCAGGGACTGGCGAATAACACTTATATTGAAAGGGGTTGCCAAACTTTCAAAAAACTAGAGTCTCCTGAAATCTCAACATATATTTTTTCATCCAATCTTCATGATACATTCAAGTAATGATCAGTACACCATTCCCACTTGGATGCCCAAGTTTTGTTCCTCTAGGTTGAAGCATTCGTTTGCAGGAACAGTTTGAATTTTTAGGTTTCACTCTGTTTTCTCCTATATTGACAGATGCAGTTAGAACTTTAAATCAAACACGGTTTGTGCTAGCTACTTGAAACATGACACAATAAAGTAGTTCTACATTCTATCCCTAAGGTTTGTTTCCTCTTGATGTAGCCTTAAGCAGAAACTGGCGAATAACACATTCAATGAAAGGCGTTGTTAGGCTGCCAAAAAACTAGAGTCTCCTGAAATCTCAACACATATTTTTTTTCCGACCTTAATGATACTTTCAAGTAATGAGTAGTACACCAATCAAACTTGGATGCCCAAGTTTCGTTCTCCTAGGTTGATGCATTCGTTTGCAGTAACAGTTTGAATTTCTAGGTTTCACTCTGTTTTCTCCTATGTTGACAGATGCAGCTAGAACTCTAAATCAAACACGGTTTGTGCTAGCTTCTTGAAACTTGAAAAAATACTGTAGTTCTACGTTGTATCTCTAAGGTTTGTTTCCTCTTGATGTAGCCTAATGCAGGGACTGGCGAATAACACTTTTATTGAAAGGGGTTGCCAAACTTCCCAAAACTAGAGTCTTCTGATATCTCAACATATATTTTTTTTTCCAATCTTCATGATACTTTCGAGTAATGATCAGTACACCAATCCCACTTGGATGCTCAAGTTTCATTCTCCTACGTTGAAGCATTCGTTTGCAGGAACAGTTTGAATTTTTAGGTTTCACTCTGTTTTCTCCTATATTGACAAATGTAGTTCAAACTCTAAATCATACACGGTTTGGGCTAGCTTCTTGAAACTTGACACAATAAAGTAGTTCTACATTCTATCCCTAAGGTTTGTTTCCTCTTGATGTAGCCTTCAGCACAGACTGGCGAATAACACTTTCAATGAAAGGCGTTGTTAGGCTGCCAAAAAACTAGAGTCTCCTGAAATCTCAACACATATTTTTTTCCGACCTTAATGATACTTTCAAGTAATGAGTAGTACACCAATCAAACTTGGATGCCCAAGTTTCGTTCTCCTAGGTTGATGCATTCCTTTGCAGTAACAGTTTGAATTTCTAGGTTTCACTCTGTTTTCTCCTATATTGACAGATGCAGCTAGAACTCTAAATCAAACACGGTTTGTGCTAGCTTCTTGAAAGTTGACACAATAAAGTAGTTCTATGTTCTATCTCTAAGGTTTGTTTAATCTTGATGTAGCCTAAAGCAGGGACTGGCGAATAACACTTATATTGAAAGGGGTTGCCAAACTTTCAAAAAACTAGAGTCTCCTGAAATCTCAACATATATTTTTTCATCCAATCTTCATGATACATTCAAGTAATGATCAGTACACCATTCCCACTTGGATGCCCAAGTTTTGTTCTTCTAGGTTGAACCATTCGTTTGCAGGAACAGTTTGAATTTTTAGGTTTCACTCTGTTTTCTCCTATATTGACAGATGCAGTTAGAACTTTAAATCAAACACGGTTTGTGCTAGCTACTTGAAACATGACACAATAAAGTAGTTCTACGTTCTATCCCTAAGGTTTGTTTCCTCTTGATGTAGCCTTAAGCAGAGACTGGCGAATAACACATTCAATGAAAGGCGTTGTTAGGCTGCCAAAAAACTAGAGTCTCCTGAAATCTCAACACATATTTTTTTCCGACCTTAATGATACTTTCAAGTAATGAGCAGTACACCAATCAAACTTGGATGCTCAAGTTTCGTTCTCCTAGGTTGATGCATTCTTTTGCAGTAAGAGTTTGAATTTCTAGGTTTCACTCTGTTTTGTCCTATATTGACAGATGCAGGTCGAACTCTATATCAAACACGGTTTGTGCTAGCTTCTTGAATCGTGACAAAATACTGTAGTTCTACGTTCTATCTCTAAGGTTTGTTTCCTCTTGATGTAGCCTAATGCAGGGACTGGCGAATAACACTTATATTGAAAGGGGTTGCCAAACTTTCAAAAAACTAGAGTCTCCTGAAATCTCAACATATATTTTTTCATCCAATCTTCATGATACATTCAAGTAATGATCAGTACACCATTCCCACTTGGATGCCCAAGTTTTGTTCCTCTAGGTTGAAGCATTCGTTTGCAGGAACAGTTTGAATTTTTAGGTTTCACTCTGTTTTCTCCTATATTGACAGATGCAGTTAGAACTTTAAATCAAACACGGTTTGTGCTAGCTACTTGAAACATGACACAATAAAGTAGTTCTACATTCTATCCCTAAGGTTTGTTTCCTCTTGATGTAGCCTTAAGCAGAAACTGGCGAATAACACATTCAATGAAAGGCGTTGTTAGGCTGCCAAAAAACTAGAGTCTCCTGAAATCTCAACACATATTTTTTTTCCGACCTTAATGATACTTTCAAGTAATGAGTAGTACACCAATCAAACTTGGATGCCCAAGTTTCGTTCTCCTAGGTTGATGCATTCGTTTGCAGTAACAGTTTGAATTTCTAGGTTTCACTCTGTTTTCTCCTATGTTGACAGATGCAGCTAGAACTCTAAATCAAACACGGTTTGTGCTAGCTTCTTGAAACTTGAAAAAATACTGTAGTTCTACGTTGTATCTCTAAGGTTTGTTTCCTCTTGATGTAGCCTAATGCAGGGACTGGCGAATAACACTTTTATTGAAAGGGGTTGCCAAACTTCCCAAAACTAGAGTCTTCTGATATCTCAACATATATTTTTTTTTCCAATCTTCATGATACTTTCGAGTAATGATCAGTACACCAATCCCACTTGGATGCTCAAGTTTCATTCTCCTACGTTGAAGCATTCGTTTGCAGGAACAGTTTGAATTTTTAGGTTTCACTCTGTTTTCTCCTATATTGACAAATGTAGTTCAAACTCTAAATCATACACGGTTTGGGCTAGCTTCTTGAAACTTGACACAATAAAGTAGTTCTACATTCTATCCCTAAGGTTTGTTTCCTCTTGATGTAGCCTTCAGCACAGACTGGCGAATAACACTTTCAATGAAAGGCGTTGTTAGGCTGCCAAAAAACTAGAGTCTCCTGAAATCTCAACACATATTTTTTTCCGACCTTAATGATACTTTCAAGTAATGAGTAGTACACCAATCAAACTTGGATGCCCAAGTTTCGTTCTCCTAGGTTGATGCATTCCTTTGCAGTAACAGTTTGAATTTCTAGGTTTCACTCTGTTTTCTCCTATATTGACAGATGCAGCTAGAACTCTAAATCAAACACGGTTTGTGCTAGCTTCTTGAAAGTTGACACAATAAAGTAGTTCTATGTTCTATCTCTAAGGTTTGTTTAATCTTGATGTAGCCTAAAGCAGGGACTGGCGAATAACACTTATATTGAAAGGGGTTGCCAAACTTTCAAAAAACTAGAGTCTCCTGAAATCTCAACATATATTTTTTCATCCAATCTTCATGATACATTCAAGTAATGATCAGTACACCATTCCCACTTGGATGCCCAAGTTTTGTTCTTCTAGGTTGAACCATTCGTTTGCAGGAACAGTTTGAATTTTTAGGTTTCACTCTGTTTTCTCCTATATTGACAGATGCAGTTAGAACTTTAAATCAAACACGGTTTGTGCTAGCTACTTGAAACATGACACAATAAAGTAGTTCTACG
Organism: Callospermophilus lateralis; assembly: GCF_048772815.1. Lineage (NCBI taxonomy): Eukaryota > Metazoa > Chordata > Mammalia > Rodentia > Sciuridae > Callospermophilus > Callospermophilus lateralis. The sequence goes on along the minus strand of NW_027513806.1, from coordinate 255 downwards.
TTCTATCCCTAAGGTTTGTTTCCTCTTGATGTAGCCTTAAGCAGAGACTGGCGAATAACACATTCAATGAAAGGCGTTGTTAGGCTGCCAAAAAACTAGAGTCTCCTGAAATCTCAACACATATTTTTTTCCGACCTTAATGATACTTTCAAGTAATGAGCAGTACACCAATCAAACTTGGATGCTCAAGTTTCGTTCTCCTAGGTTGATGCATTCTTTTGCAGTAAGAGTTTGAATTTCTAGGTTTCACTCTGT